>NC_080683.1:47535360-47838390 GCF_030445035.2 Dasypus novemcinctus
GAATTCTCTTGCAATTTCTTCTTTGACCCACTGATTATTTAAGAATATGTTTTTTAATCTCCATATATTTATGAATTTTTCCACTTTATGTCTGTTATTGATTTCCAGTCTCATTCCACTATGATCAGAGAAAGTGTTTTGTATAATTTCAATCTTTTTAAATTTATTGAGACCTGTCTTGTGACCCACCAAATGGCCTATCTTGAAGAAGGATCATGGCATTCTTGTAAAAAATATATCCTGCTTTTTGGGGATATAATGCTTTATAAAGTCTCTGAGGTCTAGTTCATTTATCATATTACTCAAGCTATTTCTTTATTTATCCTCTGTCCAGATGTTCTATTCAAAGCTGAGAGTGATGTATTGAAGTCACCAACTATTACTGTATAGACATCTATTTCTCCCTTCAGTTTTGTCAGTGTATATCTCATGTGTCTTGGGGCACCCAGAATAGGTGCATACATATTTATTATACTTATTTCTTCTTGGTGAATTGCCCCTTTTATTAAAACATAATTGACTTTCTTCATTCCTATAACAGTTTTGCATTTAAAATATATTTAGTCTCTATTAGTATCACTATTCCAGATCATCTTTGGTTACTATTTGTGTGGAATAGCTT
Source organism: Dasypus novemcinctus (assembly GCF_030445035.2). NCBI lineage: Eukaryota > Metazoa > Chordata > Mammalia > Cingulata > Dasypodidae > Dasypus > Dasypus novemcinctus. The sequence continues at coordinate 47,535,983 of NC_080683.1, forward strand.
TTGCAAACTCTTCCCTTTCAACTCCTTATGTCTGAGGTGAGTTTTTTGTAGATAGTATATAAATGACTCATGTTTTTTATCCATTCTATCAGTCTGTGTCTTTTGACTGAGGAGTTAAAGCCATTAACATTCAATGTTATTACTGTAAAGGCATTACTTACTTCATCCATTTTATCCTTTGGCTTTCCATTGTTATATGTTACTATTGTTTGTCTTTTTAACCTTAAATTTACCCTTTCTAATAATCTTCATGTCTACACTCTCCTCCAAGTCTCTTGTCCTTGTGTTTCATTCAGGCTGCAATTCTCCCTTTAGTTTCTCTTGCAATTCTGATCTTTTGGTAAAATACTCTCTTTTTGTTTGTCTGTGAAAACTTTAAACTCACCCTCATTATCAAAGGATAGTTTTGCCACATACAGAATTCTTGGCTGTAGTTTTTCTCTTTCAGTACCTTAAATACACCATACCACTGTCTTCTCAACTCGATGGTTTCTGATGAGAGGTTGGCAGTTAATCTTATTGAGGCTCCCTTGTATATGTGATACTTTGCTTTTCTCTTGCTGTTTTCAGAATCCTTTCTTTATCTCTGATATCTATCACTCTGAATAGAGTATGTCTCAGGTAGCTCTATTCAGATTCGTTTTGTTTGGGGTGCTTTATCTGTCTTATTTGTTATTTCCTCCAAAATTCTTTCTGCCCTTTTCCATTCTCTTTTCCTTCTGCGATATGAATAATGTGTATGTTTGTGTGTTTTCCATTGTCATTCATTTTCCCTGAGATGTTGTTTCATTTTTTCCATTCTTTTCTCTGTTCTCCTGTCTTGTCAAGTTCAGATGCTCTGTCTCAACGTCAGTAATTCTGTCTTCTATCAATTCAAATCTTCTGTTATGTGCCTCTGATGTATTCTTAATCTCATCATCTTTCATTCCCATAAACTCTCTTACTTTTATTTGCAGTCTTTCAAATTGTTCTTTATGCTCATCCATAAATATCTTAGCAAATTTTATATATTTAGTTATATTTTCCTTCAATTCTTTGAGTTGATTTAGAAAATTAGTGTGATTATCATTGATTAGTTATCTTAAATCCTGAATCTTATAAGACTATTTGGTTTGTTTCTTTGTCTGGGCCATCTCTTCCTGTTTTCTAGTATGGCTTGTAAATTTTTGCTGCTGTCTAGGCATCTGAATATGTTGGTGCTTTTACTCTGGTGGTCAATTTCTCTCTCTTGCCTAGTGTTTTTTTTTTTTTCACAGCTCTTTGATTTTTGGTTCAACTTATTAAATCTCTACAATTGCCCAGGTTAATTTATCAAAACAAGGGACTCACTAACGGGGCACAGATTTTCTCCTAGGAGTTCAGGTTTAGAGAGACCTAAAAGTAATTTTTCTCTTGCAGTTTCCCAACTGGCCAGGAGATGGCACTCATAGATGAACCTTTCCATGGAGGTATTTCTTTCAACCTCTTCTTGCCTGTGTTTCTGGTCAGCCCTGAGCCAAGATTCAAAGTGGGCTCTGCAGACCAAATTCACTGAAGAGAAATTACTCCCCTCCTCTGCTGCACCCTTCATTTTCCCAGGGAGAAAGACATCTCTTTCAGCTGCAGTGGCCATGGCTTATATCCAGGCTGCATGCCTTGAAGTGGGGAATGGGTGCCCTTCCAGACCATCCTGGGGGTTTAGTAACTCATGATTATTGTTTTGACTTCTTCATCTCTCTGTCCCTTGCTCTCCTGGGGGTTGCACAGCACTGTCCTAATCTGCTGACCCCCAAAGCAGGTCCCTTGGAGAGCTTTTGGCTCTTTCTCCATTGTTTTTGTGAGAGAGCTGAGCCCTGCCTGCCTACTCTGATGCCATCTTCCCAGAATTCTTTTTTCACTAACTTACCTTTTGACCCTTTCATTCACAGTTTTGTATGTACAACTAATGTTTATCCAATCTGGGGAACCAATAGTGGAGCCCATGACAACAACCCTCCTGGAATTTCTCCCTTCCTTGTCATGGATTTAAAAGGCTTTACTCTTTTTTGAAAACTTCTAAGTCAAAGTATTCCTAACTGTTCCTGTTAGAAACTAAAAGTTTGACCTTTTATATGTGAGAAGATAGAGTTGGCTAAGTATGCTCTATTTAGACTGTTTTTAAATTTAAATTTTTTAAAAAATTCTGATTTCTTCAGAATTTTGAATTTAAATTCACCTTTGGCAAATTGATGACAAATTGACCTGCTTTTATCCATCTACCACTTCTTTAAACTCCTATTTCAAATCTCTTCTAGGAAGCCCTGATAATTCTTTTACTCACTCAGAATATAGTTCTAATATTATATATTGGTTTTTTTCTTTACATTTCTGATTGTATTTCCAATTTATGCTACCTCTAATGCTACTTTTACTCTAGCTAAATTAAAGTTTCCCAAGAACTGCCAATCTTCTCACAGGTCCCAACACAGTGATAAGAAAATAGATCCCCCATGAAAACATCATGAACAAATGAGCCAGTCTTCAAGAGGCCAGAGATTTAAAATCTGGTACTGTTTCTAGATTGATAGAAGGGCCTAAGTAACTAACCTATCCTTACAAAAGAAATTCCAACAGACAGAAAATCATCCTGTGGCCCCCAAGGCTTATATATCTACTTCTCTGATTTCCACAGAACCTCACTTACCTTATTTTTAAATAAGAGAGTAGGATTGGAACAATCTGTACATTCCCTTTCAGTTCAGGAATTCTATAATTTCCATAGTTCTTATAAACCATAAACCAATCTTATAGAAAACAACGTCACTCAGACCAAACACAATGACCTAAAAATTCCCCTGTCATATTGGGCATATGATACAGGAAAGAAGGATATATTCATGTCCATAAGTCTACAACATATTGACCAGATGGACATTAATAGTGCAATTTTCTTGTAATTGAAGAAAAGAGTCCTTGTGTAACTATTAGCAAAAATGATTAAAAATAGAGAGGAAGGGAAACAACTGTGGCTCAAACAGTTGGGCTCCCTTCTTGACCATATGGGAGGCCCTGAGTTCGTGTCCCGGGGCCTTCTTGTGAAGGCAGGTTCACCCACACACCACCGAGAACTGTCGGCCCACAAGCACTGCGGAGTGCTGCCTGGCCAGCAAGTCCCGCAGAGAGCTGACTCAGCAAGGTGACGCAAAAGAAAAGGGAGGCAAGTGAAAAAACACACAGAGGACCATGCAGCGAGTGGACACAGAGAGCAAAACAATGAGCAAGCCGTGGGGGGAGTGGGGGAATAAAAAAATTTAAAAAAATAGAGAGGAAGTTATGAAGGATGGAAAATCATAGGAATTTTTTAAGTCATTCAATACCTTAGATTTATTTATATATTGTCTTGTATTGTTTGCTCTCTTTCCTTTGCCAGTCTTACCAGCTATTTGAAGCCAGGAATTTGGTGCCTCATTCTTATCCTACACTGATCTCCACTACCTTTTGCAATTGCTGGCATTCCATAATTGCCTATAAATCATTCCCTTGTCAGTTGAATCACCTGTCATATGGTGGTACATAATCAGTAAGAATGATCTTTCATCACTTTAATCATTATTAGAGCATTTTCATTATTCCAATAATAATAATGATAAACAAAAACGGACAAACCAAAAAAATCTCATCACCTGTCAATCTCTCTATGCTTCCCCTGCCGTATATAACTGCTATTCTGTTTCCATCTCTCTAGATTATTTGTATTTATATTTTGTAAAAATAGCCATATAGGTACTATTACACATATTCATATTTCACATGAGGTTTCACTATGGTATTCAGTCCCATATTCCATTTTTTAGATTTCCTTCTAGTAATATATACATGTCCTCAGACTTTCCCTTTCAACTACTGTCATACCCATATAATAGCCTTGCTAGTTATGAACACTGTAATGTAGTTTGACCATTTCTATTTATCCCCAAAGATTTCCGAACAATATTTTTACCAGTTTTGAACAGATTAACCTTCAGCTTTCCATTCTCTGCCCTCATTCTATTTTCTGGTGACCTGTATTCTAATTATTAACTCCATGAGTTTACACAATATATTTAGTTCATAATAGTGCAATCATACAGTATTTGTCCTTTTGTTCTGGCTTGCTTCACTCAACATAATGTCCCATGGGTTCATCCATATTGTCATATGTGCCATGACTTCTTATAGTGCATAGTATTCCACTATGTATACACCACAATTTGTTCCATTCATCGGTTGATGGACACCTGGGCTGTTTCCATCTTTTTGTAATTGTGTGAATAATACCACTGTGAACATCTGTGCAGATGTCTGTTTGTGTCATTGCTCTCAGTTCTTCCAGGTATATACCTAGTAGTGGTAGTGGCAGGTTTCATGGCAAGTCTATATTCAACTTCCTTAGGAACTGCCAAACAATCCTCCACAATGGCTGTACCATTCCATATTCCTGCCAACAGTGAATAGGCATTCCTATCTCTCCACATCCTCTCCAGCACTTGCAGTTTTCTGACTTTTTAATAGTGGCCATTCTAATACATGTGAAATGATCTCATTATAGTTTTGAATTGCATTTTCCTCATAGCTAGTGATGTTGACCATTTTCTTCATGTGTTTGTGGGTTTTTTTTCCTGCCATTTGTATTTCTTCTTTGAACAAATGTCTATTCAAGTTTTTTAATTGGGTAGTTTGTCTTTTTATTGTTGAATTGCAGTACCACTTTATGTATCATGGATATTAAACCCTCACTGGATATGTGATTGCAAAATATATTCTTCCATTGAGTCAGATGCCTTTTCACCCTTTTTCACAAAATTCCTTTGAGATACAAAAGTGTTTAATTTTGAGGAAGTCCCCTTTATACATTTTTTCTTTTGTGGCTCGTGCTTTGGGTGTAAGGTTTAAGAAGATACTGCCTACCATAAGATCTTCAAAATGTTTTCCTATATTTTCTTCTAGAAGTTTTCTGTTTGTAGCTTCAATCCCCTTCCCCTGTCCCTTGGTGCCCTCATCTGTTTGCTCATTGTTTCATTGTGGTGTTATTTTGTGCTTGTTGCCTGCTCTTTTTTTTTTTTTTTTTTTTTTTTGCTCTTTTTTTCTGTTCATTGTCTGCTTGTTGTTTGTTTTTTCTTTAGGAGGCACAGGGAACCAAACCTGGGACCTCCTATGTGGGAGGCAGGCACTCAACTGCTTAAGCCACATCAGCTCCCTGCTTATTTTGTTTTTACTCATTGTCTGTCCATTGTTTTTGTTCAATGTCTGCTAGTTGTCTGCTCAGGTTGTAGCTTTTATATTTAGGTCCTTGATCCATTTGAGTTAATTTTTGTATAAGGTGTGATATAGGGATCCTCTTTCTTTATCCAGACCTTCAGCACCATTTGTTGAATAGACTCTTCTGACCCAGCTAGGGAGCTTAACAGCCTTGGCAAATATCACTTGACTATAGATGTGATGAAGGTCTATTTCTAAGTTCTTCATTTGGTTCCATTGGTTAATTTGTCTATCTTTATGCCAGTAATGTGCTGTTTTTACCACTGTATCTAAGTAATATGCTTTAAAGTCAGGAAGAGAGAATCCTCCAACTTTGTTCTTCTTTTTAAAGACATTTTTGACTTTTTGGGGCCCTTACCCTTCCAAATAAATTTAAAAATTGGCTTTTCCATTTCTGCAAAAAGAGATTGTTGGGATTTTTATTGGGATTGCATTGAATCTGTAAATCAGTTTGGGTAGAATTGACATCTCAATATTTAGTCTTTCAGTTCATGAAAATGGAATGTCCAAGAATTACAAAATTTTTGATCCCCTCTCTGCTGTGAGTAGACAACAGTGTGATAGCTATGGAAGTTCAAAAGATCACTGCAATGAGGCCTCCCATTACAGTAAGACTTAGGAAAGGATGAGTTTTTACAGTCACCTGTGTCATGTATCACAGATGAAGAAGGTGGAGCCCACCCATATCCCTCCCTATTAAACAATTATAACCCTGGAGAGAAAGAAGTACACTATATAGAGCTTCCAGTGTTTAACTCTTTGGTGACCCAGGAACATCTTCCACTCAGGATGTCTGTTTCTTTTCAGAAGAAATCTTTCCCCAAGTATTTTTCAGTCAGCCTACCTGGTTAACTGGCCCTTCAGAAGCACATGTCACATGCTTAAGCAATCCTGTAGTCCTCTCTCTACATCACAGGATTAAACATGGTGGCTTCCTTTTCCAGCATCTGTGTGAGTGAGTCTCTCTCTCTACTTCCATTTATATCAAATGCAGCAAAAGGGCGGAGACTCAATCTGAGGCATGCCTCAGATTGGTAGTCCAATCAAAAGCCCTAAAGTGATCTTATCAAGTAATCTAATTAAAGGCCCCTCAACTGATTTTAATGCAGTCAAAAGGTATCACACTCAGAGGAATATATTAGTTTACAAACCAGTATCTCTCTTTTGGGGATTAATAAAATAATTTCAAACTGTTACACATATCTATCTATACATATATATAATTTTTCTCATGGTTCCAAGATTGCAAGGGTTATAACATGCTATGATGGGGCATACATATTTAAAGTTCAGTAACAGTAACACCACTGTTCAAGGTTTGAGTGTGGGTTTTGATCTCATGACACCATTTTCTACATCTGCTTAGAACATACAAACCCTTGGCTTACAGCTGATTTTCCACATAAATTAGCTATTCCCCACAGACCTATGGACTTGCAAACGTGCTTTCATTCTTACTATTTAAAAAGGCATGGGGAGAGCAGAGAGTCTGCTAAAATTTGTGCTCATCATTTCCTGTTTCCTTTCAGGCCCCTGATTAGGAAATGTTTAACATCAGGTAAGTGTTGCTGGAGATTAATGGCCGCTGTTTGGAAAGGTAAATAGAAGTGCTTTCCTGCCAATGCAAACATATACAATGTTGAGGCAAAAGACTGTGTCCACAGGTTGGATTACATGTTAGCTGTAGAGAACCAAGCTAACCATGCTCTTAGTTAATCATTTTATGTCCTTTCTCTCTAATATGCACTCACATCACAGTGCAATAATTTCAATGATTTTCATGAGTACTCTGCATTCTTTTTAAAATACAGATGTTTGAGATAAAAATAGTTTTCTGTCAACAACTATATGTTGAGCCCTGACTGTGTTTGGAGGCTGATCGATGACTGGTTGAATTGGTGCATATGAAGTCAGATTTCAAATCTCACTTGGGCCAGTTAGCTTTGCAAAGAAAACTATTCCATGACCTTGTCTGACTGGTAATGTCACCAGGCAAACCCGATGAAGCCACAGGTCACACAAGGTTCAGAACAAACCCTCTATCACTACTGTACAAGGAAATGGCTCCTCAGGAGCACTGAGGCTGAAAGGAGGGGAGTTCACGAGGAAGAAGGTATCTAAGAAAAAGCCATTCTTTACTAAGTTTGGTGGCCTTTAGGAGTGTCACTGGAACAGCTCTGAAGAGAGTAGGGAATAAAAGAGAGGAAAAAGGTAGCTTGGGGATTTATAAGCAATGTTAAGGGGTTAGAAATTATAAGCAGTCCCAGTAGAGTGTTATCTCACTAATTTGGATATAATTTAAATTCAAAATGGTCTAGTCATGCTGGTCTGCATTTTACTTTTAAAAACATCGAATGACTATAAAAGAAAGTGTTATAAGATTTTCTACACAATTTAATTGCATAAACCAGAAAAGTGCACCAACTGAAAGTGAAGATTTTACTTTACCTTTCAATGTTTTCAATCACCAATTTGACAATGGCATTTGGCCTCTGTCACAACTGGATCATTTCAAGTAGTTTTTGCTGCTCAGTTTATTAAAATCTCACTAAGCATGAATAAAGAGCAAGATTCAGTGGAGGAGATGAGGCAAACCCATGAAGAGAAACTATAAATCAATTTATAGTTGATCAAAAAAGTATCCCATATTTTGTAAATTTCAAAATTTGCCATTTTGTTTTGTATTGGAAAAAATCCTATTGGCAAATAATAGATGTTTCTTCTCCTTATCTGTGGAATAGGATACTCTTTTCCAGTGAGTTGGCTCTTCCACTTAGGCTACTAAAGATAATAGTCATATATTATTTCTCTGGTATACAATAGGCTCTTAATACACAATTGTTGATTTAATGTCGTTTAAAATCTTTAGTTTTCTGTCTTTAGCACGAAATAGAATTATTATGAAGAAAAATGCTAAAACACTATGATACTACAATTCTTGGGAAAGTGTGCTGAAAGAAAAGAGAACTGGTTTTCGGGTCAGAATGGTGTGTATACCTTACTAGAGCACCCTTAGGGGGGTTTACTTAAAGCCCTCTGAGCCTCTGTTTACTCCTCATCTAACTTTTCAGGGTTATTGTAGTATGAAAAATAATGAAGATCCTGGTACATAGGAAGGCAACATGTGAAGGACAGGTGAAAAATATACACATTGTTATTTTTCTTTTCTCATTTCACATATCTTTTTAAATGGTTTATTTGTTTATTTATTTATTTCTCCCCCACCCCCTCCCTCTATTGTCTGCTCTCTGTGTTCATTCACTGTGTGTTCTTCTGTGTCTGCTTCTATTCTTATTAGGCAGCTCCAGGAACCAATTCTGGGACCTTCCAGAGTGGGAGAGAGGCGATCATTCTCTTGCTCCACCTCAGCAACCTGGTCTGCTGCACCTCTTATTATTTCTTCTCTGTGTCTCTTTTTATTGCATCATCTTACTATGCCAGCTCTCCACACGGGCCAGCACCCCTGCACAGGGCAGCACTCCTGCACAGGACAGCACTCCAGCACACACTCCACGCAGGCCAGCTCACTGCAGGGGCCAGCTCGCTACTTGGCCCAGCTTGCCTTCACCAGGAGACCCTGGGCATGAAACCCTGGACCTCCTATATGGTAGACGGGAGCCCAATTGCTTAAGCCACATCCGCTTCCCAACATTTATTTTTTTAACTTGTATTATGGAAAAGTTTCAAACATACACCAAAGTAAACAAAATCGTCTTATCTCATTCACCCCATCACATGCTTTTTTTGGGAGCTGGAGTAGGTCATGGGATAGAGCATTTTAAAGTGAATTCCATATATCCTATCATTTCATGCAGCAATAAGGAGATTATGACGGCAGTGTTCTCAGAGTAGGATCCCATCTGGCCCCTGGTTGAGAGACAGCGCTGCCACCAGTATTGGCCTAACACACCCAAGGAGAAAATATATACAGTGATGCAGTATATTAGATACTATGACAAGTAGAAGACAAAGCCAGAATATTGGAACATTGTCACCCTGGTCACCATGCTGAAGGTTCTGACAAAGCTTAACCACTGGATTTAAACATGCCAACTTAAAAAAAAAATTCAATTTTTGTTAAAATTTATTTTAACCAATTGGCACTACAAACTAATTTTCAAAAAGCATATCAAGTACTTTATAGATAGTATCTGTATTCTAGGAGTTTAAAATAAAAAATAGTTTTTATAAAAAGAAAGACATGAACAGGGAGAGGTCTTATTAAAAATAGTGAAACAATATGAAAAAAAGACGGGGAGGAATTTAACTCTGTGAGGATATAGGCAACGGAATAGGGTGGAGGGAGAAAAGGAGAATAAACACACAATCAGGAGATTAGAGAAAAAAGACCCTAAACATATCATGTACAGATTTCCTGAGGGACAGAGAACTTGCTGACAGTTGTTCCAGGTTTAAAGAACCCCAGGAGATGTGATCAATCCACTTACCTTTATTTGAAAAGTTTTCAGGCCCCCAACAAGTTGGTACTAAGGGCTATGGAAGAGTTAGCAGAGACAGGATGGGCAGGGGGAGATGAAGAGGCAAGGAAGGGGAGGTCAAAAGAGAGGTGTGTAAGTTAGTCAGGGACGGTGGGATGATAGAGTCAACATGCTTAACCTAGATAAAAGGGCTATTTCTCCCTTAATGAAGAGAGGGGAGAAAAGGAAGGCAATGAATGGAGATTTTTGAGATGGAAAGAAGTAGAGAACTCAATCTCCTTAGTAAAGTAGATCAGTGCAACTGTGGGGACAGAGGGAGGATAAGGAGGGAAAGGATAGGACTGGTGGGAATTCAAAAGGAAAATCTAAATCTACAGGCATAGAATATTTCCATCTTTTGCAGAAGTTTCTATTGGACAGCACTGGTCTAGAATTTCCTCTCACCTGAGCTTCATACCTAGCAGGGTTGTACCTGACATCTTCCCTTGGAAGTCCTTCTCGAATCACAAACTTATCATACCTCAATTCTACTCTATTTAATTTGCACATTTCTCATTATGCTTCTCTGTACAAACTAATATGTGAAAATGGATCCATGTGACAAGAGTACATGCCCAAATAATTGGGAAATATTTTCACAGGTAAGTTGGGATATTTAGAAAGAGTTTTGTTTATTAAAACAATATTGACCATCTTCACTGAGAAAAATACAGATAAAAATGCAAATATAGAGGGGCAAATCTCTAATTTCACATATAACCCTTGTTTAGTATTTCTTTACCCCTATTTAGTATTTCCCCACAAATCAGTCTCAAAAAATAATAAAAATTCTTATTTTTATGGAATACTTTCTTTGTTAAGGTGTTTTAATATTTCTCAATAAAATCAAGGTTCCCCCTTGTAGGGTCAGTGAGTCCATTCTCACTGAAGAGAAGCTAACTTTCTAATTCTATTAGGAACATTAAAAGTATTCTGCCTGAGCAATGAAAGTCAAACACCAAAGCTCTTTGACAAAATGCTGACAATACTACTGGACACATGAGATTCTGAAGCATCATATGCAACAAAGGATTAGATCTAATACTGATTTTAATCAGAAAGCAACTTGTCTCTTTTCTGCCTCCTAAAATTAGCAAAGACATACCAGCCTCAGCACGCTAACCATTTTGGTGGTGTGAGGTTTCACTGGGCAGCCTCACTCATGGTGACCTCAGCCCAGGATTCTAAACATGGAGCATATTAAGTGCATGTGAGTCATCAATTTAAAAAGCCATGGAGAGTGGCTGAAAGTCTCATTCTTCAGAAGCATGGGGGCTCTAGGGGAGGTCTTATCATATTACAATGGAACGCATTTAGGAAAAGAAAACCCATGTCTAAAGAAAAAGTGCTGTAGGATAAGCCTGTTGTGCTAGTTTGTACCAGGTAATCCCATCTGAACTGATAATTACCATCCCTAATGAAGCCATGACATCTCTTATTAAAGATGACAGAAAAATAGAATCATAGTATTGTAGTGGGAATATCACTGTAAGTATTTGTGACCATTACTGGTAGCTCAATAGTAACATTATGAATACCAGGGTATATAAACTTTACATATTTCAAAGTGTTCTGCAGACATTAAAAGATTAATCTTTAAGACTGCCTTATCGGATGTGTAAATAATACATAATCTTCACTATCACTGTTTGGCCCAGGCGTCCTCACTTTCCACAGTACATAGCTTTGCTTCCTTCTTGCTGAGAAAGCTGAGGCATTAGTGACATCTCCCTCAATTGCTACCCCTCAGCTAAAGACTTATCACCACCCGCACCTACCCTACCCCCTTCCCTCTGTCACAGAAGATGAAGGGTCTCCCTCCTTTTCAAGGTCAAAAACAAGGTAAACCCCCAAACCGGTACCTTTGATTTCCTTCTTTCTGCCTCCTCCAAGACTCTGATTCATCAAAAACCTTTGTTCTTGTTTGTGTCCCACCCTGCTCCTTTCTGGCCTTGAAATCTCTTGTCATAAGCACAGTAAAATCTCTTTTATCATTTAAAACCCTCGTTGACCTGAGTTTCCCTATAGGTACAATCCTATCTTTCTCCACTTTCTCATCCATACTTTACCGAATATTATCTATTGGCTAAATTTAGGAATTACAACTATCACATAAGTAGGAATTATCCCCATAATACAGATGGGGAATAAACTGAGGACTAGGATCAACACTACTAAGGTCAACTACTAAACCTTTTGATTCTTCCCCATGGACTTGGTATTCAAGTCACACCATGGTAGCCTTTTACTTTTTAATAATCCTGCCTTTCTCTTAAAGCCTAAAAGAAAACCAAAGCAACACAGTGATTTCAAATCAGGTGGTCAACAATGTGACCTAAGGGACTACCCTGTACCAGAAAAAAATTTTCTGCCACACTAAAGAACAGGGAAACTTGGCCTCTTTGGCTGTATCAGAACCCAGCAACTTTGGTTAGCTCTTGCTAAAAAAAAAAAAGATTTCTTATATTGATTTTCAATAGGAGGTTATACTATTTCTTCAACTTCCCTTCATTTCTCAACCCACAGAAAATGAGTGTAAGCTCCACTGAAAGTGTTCTGACAAACGTGACCAGTGACCTCCAGATTGACAAACCCAAAGAACACCCTTCAGTCCTGTCTTATTGGACCTCTCTGATGATTTGACCAACCTCTCTCTTATTCTGACAATATTGACACCCTTGGTTTCTGCATCACTCCTCTCCCGTGATCCTCATACTTTCTGATTGTCCTTTTTTGACTTCTTACTGTAAATGGGAGCATCCAGTAGTTTTACCTCTACCAAACGCTTCTCCATTGAAACAGGCTATTCTCCGATGAACATATTTTCCCACTCACTTTGCTTGAGTTGATCATGTTGGTCCCTATCTTCATCTCTACCTGTTCAAATCCACCTAGGCCTTAAGAGCTGATTCTTTAGTGAAGCTTTTCCTCATCTCCTGAGTAGAAATTAATCTTTTCACTCCCATTGTTTGCATGACAATTGTACAAATTTGTACACTGTACCTTATAAAATACTGAAACTTATACATGTCTCATCCATCTTTCCAGGTCGTGTAATACTCAGTCCTTAAAACTGTGTTTGGCACATATTTGGAACTCATCAAATTTGAGCTATGAGTATTATTATTTTTCATCTTTGTATTCCTCAAACCTCCAGTATAGCAACATGCCTTAAACATTGTAAAGGCTATCCACTTCAATTAATTTTTTAATTAAAACTCTGAGAATTGATGAACTCTCTTGGTGAGAAAGTCAGATAAAGGGCTCACCTATAGTAGGTGGTAGAGCAGTAAATAGAAGCTAGTGAGTGATATTAAAGAAAATGGCCGGGAGCCCCAAAAGGAAAGAATACAGAAAGCTTCCAATAGTCCATAGGCATATTATCTATTTCATAAATTATCTTTGAAATACAATGTCTTCTTCTGCCAATCACCCAGCATAAAGGAAGGTTTCTCAGTATAACCATTCCTCTATCTCTGAGTAAACATAGCAAACACCAAAGCCAAATGGAATGGTAGTGCCTTATCTAGTTCCATAATCTAGTTTTCTATGGACCTTCTTACATATAGGTAATGATGAACTAACGAAAAATGATGAAATCCAATTTGAGACTGATTTTTATAAAATGTATTCAAGTGAATACATTATGGGAATTTATTATATAAAATAACTAAATATTTGCATATGGAAAAAGTTAATTTGTGTCACATTCTTGAATCATTTTACAAGAATATCTTTTGCCAAGTTTTTGGTATTATTCTGTATTGCTTTTCTTAATTAATTTTATTGAAATGTATTCATAAACCATAAATCTATCTAAAATGTACAATCAATGGTATTTGGTATAATCACAGAGTTATGAATTCATCATGCCAATCAATATTAGAGCATTTCATTACTACAAAAAAAGAACAAAAAACAAAAACAAACAAAAACTGTACCCTTTAGGAGTCACCTCTAAATCTCTTTATACTTCTCCTGCCATCTGTACCTGCTAATCCATTTCTGCCTCTATAATTTATTTTGTATTTACATTGTGTGTAGATGGAGTCAAATAATATAGAGTGCTTTTGGCCTAGTTTCTCTCACTTAGCATACTTTTTTTTTTTTTACCATTGATGAAAGGTTATTAATATATTACTTTACACTGCTGTCCATATTTTACTTTGGTTGTATGGTTGCCCAAATATCACCCTGATATTAACATCTTGTAACATTAGTTCTGTTCTAGAGAAAAATATTTTTATATATGCACTGTTAACCATACTCATTTTTCACAAGAGGGTTCGCTATGCTATATAGTCCCATGTTCATTTTGTATGTATTTCTTTTTGATGTGAGTACCATTTCCCTTGAACTTTGTCATTTTTTAGTACAGCCAAGTTGACTGGCTTCTTTAGAGTCTCCCAAGTGCTATTTTTGGATAAATTCAAGGAGAAATTAATCATATGCCTAAAGTGATGGTCTGGGTGTACTATTTCATTACTTTCTGTTTAGTCTGGGAAATATGTAACCAGTTTTTCACCCAAAGAATAAAAACGTTCCAATTTATTAAAAAATACTTGTTATTGGAAGCACTCAATGACAGAAGTATAATAATGGAAGCCATCCAGACTACTTCTATGAAGACAATTCCAGCAAATCATTGTGCTTATACACAAGCCTACATCCACTGAGGTATGGCTTGAAACATCTGGAAGATTTCCCTCCCCAAGACAAGTCTTTAAGACAAGACTCCTTAAAGTGCAAAAACCCCTGAGAGAGACAACTTCATTTCTAATACATACCATTAAAGGAGTAATGCAAGAAATCACAGGATACCTGTACTGACCAACAAAACAGCAAATCTGCAAATTTTGCAAAGAGCTAACACAACAACAAAGACCATGCTGTTTATAATATTAGTTTGACAAATACCCACAGATCTCTCAACAGATTCAGAGGTGGCAGGTCACTATCTTTCAGAAAATACACAGAATTGTCTACAGTTTCCAAAATTCTGGGTCAAGTTGGAGAGAATCAGATAAGTAAAAGGAGTCCGAGAAGGAGAAAATTGGCTTGAAAAGTCTTCTCCTTTTCCACAAATCACTTCTAAGGTATACCTCCTCACGGCAGACTTGATCTCATTCTTATCTCCTCAACATCATAAAGCCTTTCCTCGGCAAGTCTCCCTACGCCTTTTGACCTGTAGTTAATATCCTCCAAATCACACTGTTGCACAACTCCAGGAAACATCACCCATAGAGTAGTCAATATGAAGCCCCCCCGAGTTGGTATAGTTCAACCTGCATGGCTCCATGACCATTTTTCCTCCCTATCCAGATTTCACTAAACTTCAAAATTCAGATCATATTCTACCTCCCTGAAGTGAATAAAACCTTCCTCAATTTTTCTTATCTAAAAATTTCATCTTATCAAAAATGACTTTGACTACCACGTTTGCAATATGAGTTCACTGCAAAGCAATTCTGGAGACCAGGGGTCAATCAATATAAAGGTCCGGGGCTCCAGTTACCCTTGGGTTTCCCATAGTGTAAGTGCTATAATGAGAAGGACATTAGACAGAGAGTCAAGGAATTTGGATCTCACACAAACTAAATGGCTGTGTGAATTAGGGCAAGTCACAAAGCCCGCCTGAGTGTCAGTCTTATATTTGTAATAGAAAGGAGGTAGATAAGATACCTCTCAGCCCAACATTTCATAAATACTTAGAATACCACTTCTGGAGTAAGGATATTTGAGTCACATTCAGCTACCCATAAAGGGAGCACAATAGGTAGTCTTTAGAGCTCTGACAGACAGCTCACTCAATCATCCATAAATGTCAAGTCAGATGACGTAGGCCTCAGCTAAGGATGACTTGCCTTATGATGCTGTCTATCCCTGATTATCCTTCTAGCACCAGCCCGTTAAATTTATTTTTTTCTTCTCTCTAGTCTGGCAAACCTGCCACATAGCTGCCACATTTTCACCAGCCAGTCACACTTGTTAATGCCAACTGCTTTCTGCACTCAGTTACAACACACACCCCATCATGTGACAATGCTAATAGAGAACAAGTGTCTGCTACAAGAACCTATATCTACAGTTCTAAATATAGGAACATCTTCAATTTAAACAAATCTAATATTGCGAAGTCTACATTTACAAGTACATATACTTACAAATATATGCGCATGTGAATTAATATATGTATTGTGAAGAGATTGTTTGCAAATGAATTCCTTAAAATACCAGGTCTTTCATTCCTCCTTTCTTCCACTGTCTCCTCCACAAATATCTTAAACCTTTTACTTATTTGCAGTTACTCAGAATTACATCTATTGTGTAAAGTGAGGTATCCTGTATTTATGAAGATTAATGAAAAGCAAAATGCATTTTCCTTGGAGCTTGCTGGCCAATTTCTTTAGTGTTCTGGTTGTGTGGGCTAAGATTTTGCATGCCTTTGCTGCAGAACCATATCCAGGACCACCATGAATCTTGAATACTTGCCAGGGTCCACCATGATATAACAGCCTTCTACAGAAATTAGAGACTGGAAGAACCATGAGTTTCCTAAAAGTCACCATGACTGGAGAGAAGTGAGCTGATAACCTTGCTTTGAGAAGGTTCCCAAAGTAAATGTACCTTCCACTTAAGTCAATAGTTATTGTCTGGGGGGCATTCTTAAAATTTGGAGTAATCTATTCTACCTCCTTACATAATAAATGTTAATCAGCAAAACATTAACCACATTTCTGGGAGTGGCAAAGCTATTTTTGTTAATAGTGGTGCTCTGGAAATTTTCATCTTTCACTGTGAAGTTCAAATGTGATTTTTCTCAGTCTATAAATAGTAAGTTCAATCATGTTTGTTTTTTTTTTTTTAAACAGTACCATCATGCTTTATATTCCTCTTTACCCCAGGGGTTTCCTTATCTGTACACACACAGAGATGAGAACAGGAACAGAGCAAGTTGGCCCACCCTAGCCTAGGGTAGGTACAAATAACCTCTCTGATGCCAACATCACCAGTGAGACAACAAAGTTTCATTTCATGCAATTGTTAGTATCCCTCAGTAGCTCCTGCAAGCTAAGAACCTAACAAAAACAAAAAGATAAACAGCAGCTCCTCTTAAGTCACCCTCTCCACACATACACACATGTGCACACAGGCACACACACAGTTATTGTTTCTCCACTTCCAGAAATACAATTGTCCGTGGCTCAGAAATTCTGAGAAAGCCCAAGCTCCCTCCTGAATTCCTAAAAATATGGTCATAATGGGAGGGACCTGGCTCATGACAGCAAGATAAGGTTGGTGGGGGTGGCACTCCAGAAAGAACACTGGACCAAGAATCAGGAGGTCTGAGATGAGATTTGGACAAGCCATTTAACCCTCCTGGGCCTCAGTTTCCTCATTTATTTTAACTAAATACAGATAATGACATCCATATTTTTATGGAGATGAAATGAGGTAATAGACTTGAATATACTTGGGGAAAATATCGGGTTGTTCACAGTGCAAAGGTTCCTGTGACATGATAGAAAACTGGGGCTGAAGAAATGAGAAAAGGTAGAAAGCAATGCTGGTTTCAGCAAATTCTTTTTTCTCTCTCCCTTCCTTCTTTCCTTCCTCCCTTTCCATCTCTATCTCCATATCTACTCTGTCCCTCTCTCTCATTCTTCCTTCTGGAAAAAAGCAAAAGTAAAAATTGACCTTATCTCTCCATTCTAATAATCAGGACTTTTTTACCTTTTCAACAACATTCAGTGGATAAATCAGATAACCTCATTGTTAAGTACCTACTAAGTGCAAGGATACATAGTAAATTTTTACCAAAGTCATATTATGAAGAAATGTTCTTTGTCTAGAGAAGCTTGAAGCTCGAATCAGCCCCTATTCACTCATCCATTCATTTGTTCAATCAACAAATATTTATTCAGTGCAAACTTAGTGCCAGGTACTAAGGATTTAGAAATGAACAAGACAGACATAGTGCCCTCCTTATGAAGTTAATAATCCAGTGAGGGAGAATATATAGCTTAAGAACTAGAGAAATAATAATTGAGAAAACTTGACTCTACCTGCAGCTCCCCTTCCATTATACTGAGTAGCTGGATGAGGTCTTCTTTGGATAATTCCAGGGATTTCTTAATCTTTCCTTTACTTTCTCCAGATGGCTTTAGGAATCGTTTGACAGTTCCTGAGGCCATGGCGTCATCCTCCTTCCTATTTGATTTGTTCTTCTTTTTCATATCTTCTGAGAGACTTCTATCATCGGCATCGCTAATGATGGAAGACTTGGGGCAGGAGATATGCCCATTGGATGAACTTTCACCACCTTGGTTTCGGGATCTCATTCCCACCTATAAGACATGATAAAAGATAAGACTTTCTTTCCTACCAGTTGGAATTATTTTTTACTTTATTAATTACTTGGAAACTTATAGCAGTTTTACCACGTCCCCAGTAAGGAAAAGCCAAAAGACCAGTCTCCATTAGTTTCCCTATAACTTTAATGAATATTCAGGAAAATGCTTTGAAGGTCTTTGGAGGAAAAAAAATGATTCTATCTTGACAAATATCTCAAGCTGAATCAGGGTAAACCTTAGCAGTGATAAATCATATTGATTGTATGTACTCTTCATATAATGCTATAAGAATGACACTTTAGCTCTGATCTTCCTCCCAAAAACACATTATCCCAATCTAATGATGAGAGAAACAGCAAACAAATCCCAGCTGAGAGGCATCCTACAAAATGCCTGACCAGTGCTCTTCAAAATTGTCAAGGTTATCAAACATAAGGAAAGTCCAAGAAACTGTCAGAGCCCAGAAGAAACTAAGAAGACATAACTAAATGTAAGATGATATCCTGGATGGGATCCTAGGAGAAAAAAATGAGGAAATCTGAGCAAAGCATGGACTTTAATTAATAATAATGTGTCAACATTGGTTCATTAATTGTCACAAATGTACGAATACTATTGTAAGAGGTTCATAACATAGGAAACTGGATGTGAGGTACATGGGAACTCTTTGAACTATATTCACAATGATTCTGTGAATTTAAAACTGTCATAAAATAAAAGGTTTACTTTTTACAAATTTATTCTAAATTAAGTCTATCAGATTAATTCAAACCTGAAATGGCCAGGAACAAGCTGGAAGTCACAATGGGCAGAAAAATTCACATGGGGCAGAGGTGACTTTACATAGGAGGTAGGACAAGAGAAAAGCAAAAGGAAGAAGAGGATGGTGTAGTTTTTAGTGATGTGGAATTGTATTTTCCCACAGGCTTTTTTTCAGAATCAAGCCTTTTTGAGTAAATCATTCACTGCAATAAGAACAAGAGCACCAAGAATGGAATAAAATAGATCAATTTCAAAATCAAAATTTTAAAAATATTTTGAGATAAAATAAATTTTAAAAAAGACCAAGCAGCGGCTAAGATACTAGTTTGCCCCTTTGGTAGCACATTCATTCATTCTGTGATGAATGCTTTGCAGACTTTTTCTCAGTCTCTGAGCAAAAGAATTTTACCAACAGTTATGTTACAGGTGAATATGCTGGGTTCAAAGAACTAGAAGAACTAGAAGAAAGCTCTATTATTCTGAGAATTTTACTATAAAATTTGCCTGCACCCTTAAATATAGTAGCCTAGAGCATGGGCTCATGTATAACAAGTCAATTCAAAGTATAGAGAGTTTTTTCTCTGACCTCCTAACCAGCAGGTTTTCCATTATTCATTCCAGATAAAACACAGGAACTTTGTTATCTGAAAATAGACCTCCATTATGAACCCAAACATACTGGAGAAACTAAGGAAAGTTTTCAAAACACTTATAATAGAAAAATAAATATAGAGGAGAACAGCAAGATGGTGGCAGAGTAAGGAGCATCTACATCAGCTTCTGCTACAGGGTATTTAGTAAACACCCAGAGCTCTCTGGAGATAGCTGAAGTACCGGTTTGGGGGCTCCAGGAGGCTGGAAGAGCATCCTGCAACATCCTTGAGCGAATGGAAGGAGGAGACTGCCCATCTGCAGAGATTCGTAAGTAAAGGGCTCCGTGCCACAGAGGCAGGTGCCCATCCTCCATTGGGGACACAAGTCCCTTCAGGAGCTGTTCCGTGGCTGGAATTCAAAGCTCCACTTCTCCAAAATGAGGGAGGAAGAGACGATTGGGCACCAATTTCAGCTAATGATGAGTAAATTCAGCAGACTAAAGTACAATGCTGAGAACAGTTAAAGTCTGAGCCTGTTCAAGCTAGAAAGAGGCTGATAGCCGCCATCTTAACTCCACGCCTGGCATGATGGGAAGTGGGGTGGACTGAAAATCCCAATGCTGGTGGGGACCAGCTTCTTTCCATCCAGGTCAGATTGCACTCTAGCCTAGGCCCCCATGCCACCTCCAGCAGGGAGGAAACTGCAGGGACCTGCACCAGCCTCTCTGGGAAATTACCAGCTAAGCCATGGAGGCCAGTGATTATCCTACTCTGGCAGCCCGAGCCACCCCTGGAGCTGATCTGTGGCTGGAATTGGAAGCTCCATTCCCCAAAAACAGGGGAGGGGGACAGCTGGCTACTAATTTTGGCTACTGATTGGTAGACTCGGCTGGCTGGGATATAACCCTGGGAACACCTGGGGGGTGAAACCTGTCCAAGTCAAAAAGAGCCAGTGGCTGCCATTTTGACTCTGCCCCCAGCCTGAGGAGAAGCCAGGCTGACCAGAAAATTCAGTGACTATAAGAACCAGTTTCTTTCACCCAGATCAGCCTGCAGCCCTAGCCTAGGCTTCAGCCCCAACTTTGGCAGGGAGGAGGCTGGCAGGCCCTGCACCAGCCTATCCAGGTAAGTGCTTGTACCTTTGACTGGAACAGACTGAAAATTGGAAGTCTACTGGAGCAACTGTAGTCATCTTGGACCCACACTGCATAGATTGCAGCCCACATCTGCAGCTCCATCCCTGCCCCAAGTAGGGGAGAAAGGGATGAGAATCTTCATCAGTCTCTGTGGGCAACTACAGTCTAGGCCTGCATGACTTGCTTTACTCAACACAGCTGTGACTCTGTCCCTACCCCTGGCAAAAGAAAAAGTTGGAAGAAGCTTCTTTGGTCCCTGGCACAATGAGGGAAGCTTGAGCCTCCACAGCTTACATCATCAACTACATGCTTGTATGATGTTATATGTTTGTTTTGTAAGTTCACAACTATTATTATACACTTATTGTTTATGTCTGTTTATGTATGAGTGATATACTTCAATAAATTAATTTAAATAAATAAACATAGCATGAGGTTTCTTTTCAGATTGTGAATATTCAATTCTTTCAACCAATCTTGAAATCTGAGTTCATGCTCCTTTTTTGAACTAAACTCTTATAAGCAAATGGATCTTTTTGGGTGTGTGTGAACTTTCTACAGTACCCTAACTTTGAATAATGTAAACTGAAGAAGTGCTCCCTGATACTGGCTCCCAGCTTTCTGGTGCACTCAGTGATTAAGTGATTAGTTCTTGGAAGGTTAGAGCATCTTTTGTGCTTTATTGCTGAACAAAGAGAAGATGTTTGTAATAGAAGCCAGAGCTCTTCAGAGCAGACCTACTGAATTATATCACAGCTTGCTTGTTGGTAGACTAGGAAGACTCAAGCTCTAAGTCAAAAAACAAAAACAAAAAAGTAGTGATGAATAATAAAACGTTTCAAATTTAACTGATGACTTGTTATACATCATAACCAGATGCATGGATTTTCCAAATTGAATTATGACTCCTTAGGACTCCATATCATGTATGAATTCCTTTTATCTCAAATAATTTTTACTATAAGTTCTTGACGCTCTTTGAGTTGATCCATCAAATACTGACTTGACAATTTCTATTTGAATGGGGCAATAATAGAAATCCTAGACAATAGTTCTCAAAACACAGGAAGTGAGGGGGTGAAGTTTTAAACTTAGTTATATGCAGTCTTGTATTTGTGTCTTACTCTATAATGTATTTGTGTCTAATGTCCTTGAATCTTCTCTGTCTTTTATAAGATCTGCAGCATTAGGATATTTGTAAAATAGGAAAAATGCATTTCTAGCTATGTGTCTTTCATATGTCTTTAATCATAATTGTATAGCAAGTTGAGTCTACTTAGTACAACTTTCTTTATATTTAGTTATTTCTAAAAATTTCATCTTGAAATTAATTTTAAGTAAACTTTATTGTAGTATAATAGTAATGAATTACAGGGAAAAAATCCATACATGTTAGAATTATCTAATTAATTCACATTAATTCACTTTGGCTAGTGGAAAATCTCATGTGGTAAAACCCATGATAATAATTCTGACTTAGCAAATACTTTTTATCTGTGACCTGAAAATTCACATTAATTACTTTTCCTTTGACATGTGCACATGGATTTTAGACCTTTCTTTGTAAGCCAAATAGGTTTTCTATCTTTATCTCCATAACAAAGTCAGCAATTGGCACCTGTTCTATCTCAGGAATGCAAAAGTACTCAGAGATAACAAATAAGTCATGAAATATTTTAGGAAGGAATTCTGTCAGGAAGAAAAATGGAATTTCTCAACAGAGTAACATGTCTGCCACAATAATGTCCACTTTAAAACATTTTATTGTATTTGGTAGGGAAAAACGATACAGATAATAATGGACTTCCATGGATCACATTTATGAGTATCACATGAAGTGATATTCATAGTCTTTCTTATTTCTAATAGCTCTCATTTACTGTGTTTCTTAAGTGCTACACATTGTGCTAAGTACTTTACGTACAGAATCTCATTTAATATTCACATCAACCCTAAGTAGTAGGTGCTATTATTCCAAGTTTTACAGAAGAGGCCATTAAGGTTTAAGGAGAGTAAATAGCATAGTTTTACCTAGATCACATAGCTACTCCTAGTGAGTAGAAGACTTGGGATTTGAACCCAGTGCTGATTCCGAAGTTCATAATTCTACCTACTCACTATATGATCTTCCTTTAAATTCTTTAACACATGTAAATTCAGAAAGAAAAAAAAAACCACTCTGTAAATCATATAATCCAGACAAAATTTACAAGGCACACAAAGACAATATTTCCTCCCTATGTTGGTTTGAGTCTTTTGTGGACCCCAGAAAATTATGTTCTGAAATCAAGCTCATTGTGAACCATTTATTAATTAATTAAGGGCATTTGATTAAATTGCTCCAGAAGGGCATGACCAAGAATGGGTCTTAATTCCTTTACTGGAGTCCTTTATAAATAGAGGAATAGAAAGTCACAGACAGGGGGGAATGCTGCGGTGACACAGAAGCCTCCAAAAGTTGAAATCAATGAACCTGGGAGAGAAAAGCCACAGAAGGAGCAGCCCAAAGCAGAACTAACAATAAGGCCCAGCAGAGGAGAGAGATGAGCCAAGGCTGCCATTATTCCCTGCTATGTGCCTGACTGCCCACAGCTGAGCTTGGGAAAAAGGGAGCCTAAAGGAAAAGGCAGAGACCAGCAGAGCTGCCACTGTGCCTGGTCACATGGCAGGATTACAGAGTTGCCAGCAGCCAACTTTCCATCAGGGAGAGAGCTTTGCCTGATTCCTGGATTTGGACATTTTCCTCAGCTTATAAACTAATAAATCCCATCGTAGAAGCCAACCCATTTCTGGTATATTGCTCCCAGCAGCTTTTAGCAAACTAAAACCCTCCACTCCCTGTCACTACAGAATTTGAGAAACTTATGCAAACATGTTCTTCCATAGACATTCTTGCAAAGTTCACAAAGCAATTGAAACTAGGCTACTAAGCAAAAAATGCTTTTTCTAAAATGTTTAGCCTGCTGCAGAACTTGTCAAATGATGCACTATTCAAAACCCCTTCTGATAAGCAACCTGGTCAATTAGCAAGGGAACAAGGCCATGAAAACAGGATGCAAAATCTGAACAAGGACCATCACAGACATATTTTGTTAAAAGCCCCAGAGCTGAACAATAGAAAATATTTAATCAGAGTTGGCCAAATCCTGGTTATTGTGCTTACAGGGTAGTAGACAGGTAACAGAAAGGCATGTGGCACTCCAAAGGCTTCTTAGTAGTTGACTGCATTATGGATATGTAGATAACAAACTTTCTGAAAGAAGCCAAGAATACCTTTGCTTCATCTGAGTATACAGCCTTTGAAAACAGTTCTCAGCAAGAAAAAAGTATAAATAAACTGAAGATTAGTATCAGACTTGTAACTTTTTTTAAAAAAGCAAAAACAAAGTTCTTTAGAGTACAAATTCTTCTCTTTTAAGAAGAAAATTACACTAACATAGTTCATGAAATACACTTACGTTTCCTTTCACAGTAACCAGTTGGCGATTTTGCCGACTAGGGTAGGAAAAAAGGGGAGACCAAATACTATTCCAAACCTCCCTCTGTTATCTATGGACATCTTTCCTCTTGATTTTTTGTTTTGCCATCCCCCCAACCCACCCCCTCCCATTCTTCCATTTGTCAGATGAATATTATCAGAATCAGAAAATGTAAGGACATTGAGTCATTTATGCTGGACTAACCAATAAACTAGTATTTCTAGAGCATTCAAACAAGTGAAAAGAAAAGAAAAGCATACAGGGATTAAAAAAAAAAAAAACTTCAGCAATTAAATACCCACTCTAGTTCCCATGCTTCTTTAGCTCCTGCAACTTGACCTTAAGCAGTCTCACTCCTGCCCTTGTTCCTTTCAGATTTGTCATTTCCTGTTATGATTCAACAGTGGTCACAATACTACCCGTACCCACCACCAATAAAAACTTCTTTTCTGCATATGTTAGATTTTGGCATCTTTCCTAAGCTTCTAAAGTATCTAATCCCTTTCTATTCTTGGTTTTATTTTATCTATATACATTTTCAAGAACCTGTCTAGTGCATAGAGTAAGTTGCCACAATATTTTTATTTATACAATTTCTATTTTTAAATTACTTTATAGAATTATAAGGAAACGCTATAGTTCATAGTAAAAAGGAAGCACATAATTACAGGAAAGCCTATTTTTTTTACAGTGTGGCCTGGCCAAGGGCCTGCAGCAAGCAGGAATTTTAGAACATTACCATGGAACTGTGTTGATTCTTTTAGACATAAATGTCAATATCCAAAACACCAGAAACTAACAAAAAAGGAAAACATCTGTTCTACTTTTATGTGACCAGTAAATTTTAAGATGTCTAAGACTAATTAAATCAACTAGTTTATTCTATACTAATACCAGATTATTCCCCCAGTATACCTTATTCACTTTGTTAATTCTAATTATAAATATCCCAACTCATGATATATTCAAACATTTCCCATCAGTTTATCTTCCTAGCTGGTAACTCCAGTAACACATACTATTCAAAACTGTTCCTAGGCTTGCCCCTAAATTTTTTTTTCTTTTTTACAATTTTCGTTCACTTCATCCTATGCAAGAAGTTATGCTAAATAGTCTTTCATATCGTATTATCTACATTCATAAAATCCTCAAAATGATCAATGTTTTTGCTTATTAAAGACATTTTAAATCTATTAGGGGAGATCTACCCAGACCATTTGAAAAGTCTTCTAAACTTTTTCACGTAATGTTAGAATTTAGGAAAGGGGATTTCCTTGAGGTCACTGCAGTGATGTTGTAATCAAAAGGTCAAGGAAAATATCATAACTGTGACAAAATAGAAAAATATTATTCTAACCCTGCTTAAAGCCATGGTGAAATATTTTATGAAGTTTTGCTTAATATCCCTCAAGGACAATAAGAGCAGACCTGAAAAAATTTCCTGAAAGATATCAAAAAGGAAGAAGAGGGAACTACCATAATATAAGAAATCTTAAATTCTTTGAAGTCTGAAGGAATGTACAGTTTAAGTGTTTTAAAACTTGGAATGGTAGAACAGCATGGTCTTTCTTAACAATACTTTGATTAAGTGTTCAAATCGATTACCTCTTTTATGATAATGTCGCCATCATCTGCCCTTTACTTTTGATTCTCACCAACCATAACCTCAAATATAAGATCTTCTATTTCCAGAAAAATTTCCAGTGTTACCTACCAATATCTCCCATACATTTACCATGCTAGTTTACTCACTAGCTACAAATCATGTCAGGCATATTGTATTTTTATATCTTTGCTCATATTTTTTTCCTAAAATGGTCTATTCTTCCCCTGTACTCTTTGGCCTCCCTTGACCATTCCAATAGCTGTCATTTCTCCTTCTTCTACAATTTTATATACTTACTTGTTCTCTGTGTTTATTACTTGGCACTTTCATACTTTCCTGTATGATTGTTATTGCCCTATGCATATAAAAGAGATAACAAGACTTCTTTGTATCATCAAAACACCAATTGATATTGATAAATATTTGATACTTTGATTTTGTAAAATTTTACATATTGGAGAATAGACATAGAACTTATTACTCCCCAGAAAAAATGATCAGATGAAAATATAAAAAGAATCAAGAAAGATTTAGCTGTTCTTATAGCTAACAGACACCAAAAGCAATTAGGAATATTTGGAGAAATTCTTAACCCTAAAAAAATACATTTTTAATTAAAATAACATATATACTTTGTGATAAACATGCTCAATAGAATGCTCACATTTATCTCTACTCCCCTGAAAACAACTAAAAACAATAAACAAACAAAATATGACAAAGAAAGCATGAGTATAAATAGCACATGAGACATGTCAACCCAATTTTGGATGATGGGAAATGGGTCAATGAGTGTAATTTACTTGTACACTCAATTGCTGGCCTTGTGGGAAACCAAAAAATATTAATGTTTTACTCCATGGTTCCCTGGAAGAGATTAGGATTTAAAGGCAATGGGCAACTCCAAAACTGGAGTGTGGGATAGGAATGAATATAGGATAATTACGTATAATGTATCTAAGAAGTAGTTACATCTCCAGATCTCCTCTTTCAGTACCACCTGCTAGGGGACCATTCTTCCCTAAAAATGGTGGAAAATAGAAATTTTACTCTCTGGAGAGGTTGTTAGCAAGGCTCCCTTGGGGATACCAGCTGAGCTGACAATTAAGAATGACAGTGAAAATAGGGGAGACTGAGAGAACATCTGTGTACTGAAGTGTAAGATCCCTTTCCAACTCCCTACTCAACCTCTGAAGAGGATGCCTCTTCAGAAAAATTGACCAATGAGAGCAACACCTACTCTCCAGTTCATTGGATCAAGGCCCCTTCTCAATTAGAGGTGGAGTGGGCATCACCATCCCAGAATCCTCAGGATTGGGGAATAAAATATGGACTAGAGTAGACTTATTGTTATTCTTCTATAGACTTATTGTGATTTGAGCAAGGGTAAAAATTATGTAATTGATGTGGAGGCAGTGGCCACTGCAAGTTCTGAGGGAAGGGAGAGGGAAAAACAAGTGTAATGTGGGGGCATTTTTGGGACTTGGAATTGTCCTGAATGACACTGCAATGACAGATACAGGCCATTATAAATCTTGCCATAACCTACAAAATTGTGTGGGAGAGAGAGTAAACTACAGAGAACAATCCATGCTTAGTGGCAATGCTCCAAAATATGTGCATCAATTGCAACGAATGTACCTCACTAATGAAGGATGTTGTTAATGTGGGAAAATGTGAGAGGTATGGGGACTGGGGCAAATGGGAATCCCCTATATTTTTTATGTGCCATTTGTATAATCTAAGTATCTTTAAGAATTTTTTAAAAAATAAAATAGAGACCTAAGTAGATACACATTTTAAAGTAGAGCCAGTGAATCAGTCCAGCAAGATCACCTCACAGTGAAACCCACCAGTCATCAAACAACCTGTACAAATGCAAGACACACACACCAAGCTTCAAACAGTTTTAGTATCTCACACCAAAGTGTGAATGGGTGGTTAAGGATCAGCAGACATTTAAAGAGAGGCTTGTGTATGAAAAAAAAAAAAAAAAAGATTCCAGAACAGCAGAAAATGAACTCAGTAAACAGAGACGATGATGAGAGATGAAGAAAATTTTAAAACAAAGAACTATGATAACTATGAAACTAGAAAGGACATGGTATCCACAAAACAAAAATAGGCCACAAGGGTTTTTTTAATGGAAATGTTTTAATTTTAAAGAAGCTTTAAATTACATAAATGTTACATTGAACATACAGGGGGATTCCCATAAACCCCCTCCCCTCCCCCTCCCACACTTTTCCCTATTAACAACATCTTTCACCACTGTGATACATTCATTACAATTGATGAACAAGGTTTTTAAAGACACCATCATACGGGGTCTTTGGAAATTAAAAATATGATGGTACAAATTAAAATTTCTATATAAGGGTTTGGAGATAAAATTAGGTAACAATCTCTGAGACAGAATTTAAAGCAAAGAGGTGGAAGGTAATTAAAAGGAAATTTAGAAGAGATGATAAATCCAGGATATCCAAATAATAGGTTTTTAAAAAAGAGAATGAAAAGATTTAGAGGAATGGGAATATAATAATACTTTTTTTAACTTTTGGAAATAAAGTTAATAAATTATAAAATTTAAAGGCCTACTGGGTGCCCAGCACTATAAATGAAAACAAAAACAAACAAACAAAACAAAAAAAACAACACAGACTTATTCCAAGTCATTGTGAGCTTTCAGAATCTGAGAGACAAAAAGAAGATTTAAAAACTAGCAAATAGAAACATAGGTCATATACAAAGGATCAGGAATCAAATTGGAAATAGCCTTCAATAGCAACATGTAAATTAGAAGTGTAGTGCACAACCTTCAAAGTTGTGAGAGAAAATGGTTCCTGATTTAGAATTCTATACCCAGCCAAAGTATCCAAAAGGTATACAAAAAGCTAAAATTTTATCTCCCAATTACCCTTCCACTTAAAGCTAGTAGGGGGGAAGTGGACTTGGCCCAGTGGTTAGGGCATCTGTCTACCACATGGGAGGTCCACGGTTCAAACCCCGGGCCTCCTTGACCCATGTGGAGCTGGCCCATGTGCAGTGCTGATGTACGCAAGGAGTGCCCTGCCACACAGGGGTGACCCCCGTGTAGGGAAGCTCCACACGCAAGGAGTGCATCCCATAAGGAGAGCCGCCCAGCACTAAAGAAAGTGCAGCCTGCCTAAGAATGGCGCTGCCCACACAGAGAGCTGAAACAACAAGATGATGCAACAAAAAAAGAAACACAGATTCCCATGCTGCTGACAACAACAGGAGTGGACAAAGAAGAAGACGCAGCAAATAGACACAGAACAGACAACTGGGGTGGGGAGGGAGGGAGGGGAGAGAAATAAATAAATAAATCTTTTTAAAAATTTTTCATTTAAAAAAATAAAAAATAAAAAAATAAAGCTAGTAGGGGATATAATATAGCAAAATGAGGAAATAGACTAAGAAAGGTGAAAATATAGAAAACAACAGGGACCACTAGAAAAGAGTCTTAAAGCAGGAGAATAGACTATCTGGAGAGGTATCACCAAGAAATAAAATGAAACTAAATTCAATTTGACTCTATTGAAGGGAGTTTTACAGGTCACTCAAAAATCTGTAATACTAAATAGAAATACAAATATACTAGAGAGAAGGAAAACAAATAGCAGCTATGTCCAGCAGAAGTATAGAGAGATTGAAAGGTGATGAGTTTTGTTTGTATTTTGTTCATCATTATTATTATTGGAATGAAAATTCTCTAAGAATGAAGTGATGAATGCACAATTATGTGACAATACGAAATACCATTGATTTTACACTTTGGATGGGTTTAAGCTTTATTAATGTTTCAATAAAATTGATTTATTTAAAAAAAAACCTGTATTGCTGCTAGATATATAGAAAATTCATTAAACAAATCAATTTTAACTTTTAGTAAGAAACAAAAATTGTACCCAAATGGTTATAGAATATTAGCACAGTCTATATCTTGGTTATAATAATAACCAAAAATTTTTTTTATATATATATATCTTATAATATGAGGGGAGGGGAAAAATATATGAAGGGGATGGTAGGTTTAAGACATAAATTGAAAGAACAGAAATGGCAATAGACAATGTTATTTAGAAATAGGGAGATAGAAGAAACAGATAAAGAATTAAAAATGTTTGTCTCTGTGTTATGGAAATCAGAGAGCAAGGTATGGCAGGAATGGGTATATTTTGTTATACTCTTGTAGTACTCTTGACTTTAAGGTATGTGCATATGTGTGTTTGTGTGTGTATGTGTATACCCATACCACTATTGATAAAAACTGTC
This sequence comes from Dasypus novemcinctus, assembly GCF_030445035.2. Lineage (NCBI taxonomy): Eukaryota > Metazoa > Chordata > Mammalia > Cingulata > Dasypodidae > Dasypus > Dasypus novemcinctus. The sequence continues at coordinate 47,565,943 of NC_080683.1, forward strand.
AAAATTACAAGAAAGCAGTGGTTATAAAAATTTAAAACAATACATAAATTTAAAAATTGTTTAAGTCTTTCTTTTTTATTGTCCATATGCACAAACATATATGTACTTTATGTTTGAGTGTTTATTTCTAATGGGATCATAACACACATTGTTTTATAACTGCTTTCAGTAAGTAAGATACTGTGGACACATTTCCAGATCTAATATATGTTTACCTTATTCTCTTCAATGGTCCCATAACATTTCATTATGTGAATATCAATTTTTTGCAGAAAAGAGGGCGCTCACTGGGACATAGAGATTGACGATTGCAGGCAGACAGTTTATTGGGAGGCTCTCCCAACAGAAGGGGTCTGAAGAATAGACTTCAGACCACCCCTGCAAGGGGAAGATTTGAATTTATATGGTACATTCCTAGGTGGGGAAATTATAATCAGTGGAAGGGGGTCAAGGGTTTGAGTAAGGTGCATGGTCCAATAGGAAGTCCTAGAGGCGAAAAATTTTCCTTTGTATGGCTAGAGGGTAGTGGGTTAGGGAGTTATGTTTTCTTGGAATGCTGGAGGAGCAGGTGATGCTTTGATTTGGAGGGAATGAAGGTCTTTATCTCACTTTACTCCTGTTTCCACATGGTTTCTTTGTTCAACCTTTAGGGGAAGCACCACACTTTTAGGCATGTAGGCTTATGGAGGGTGGGGCTTGTATTTCCTCAATGCATGTCAGGGAGAACTGAGTCACAGCTTGTTAATTATTGCAAACCTAGTGAGGGGGAACCTCTAACACCTCTTATAAAAACAATTCCTTTTTTAAATTCTATTTTTAAAGAAGCTTTAGATTACATAAATGCTACATAAAAAATATAGAGTGATTTCCATGTACCCTACCCCCTCCCTGTCCCCAACTTTTCCCTATTAACAACATCTTTCATTAGTAAGGTATATTTGTTACAATTGATGAACACATATTGAAGCACTGCTATTAACCATCAATTATAGTTTACATTATGGTCTACACTTTGTACCACATAATTTTATAGGTTTTGACAGAATGTATAAAGGCCTACATCTGTCATTGCAATGTCATGCAGGACAATTCCAATGTTCCAAAAAAGCCTCCAGGTTACACCTCTTCTTCCCTCTCCCTCACCTCAGAAACTCTGGTGGCCACTGCCTTTATATCAATGTTACAAGTTCTTCCATTGCTAGATAATAAGTCTGCTTTAGTTGCATTGCCCCCTTATATTTGTTCATTTTCAATCTTGATTTGGAGATGGTGATGCCCACTCTGTTTCTGACTGAGAGGAGGCTTAGATCCCATGGGGCAGATGGAAGGAACTGTCTTGCTTGCAGTTGTAGATATTCTCTGTGTTTTGGGATGGGTGTTGTCCATCATCATCCTTTTTTTAGTTGTCCTATGTGAGCCCAATTGACTGGAGAGTAACTGTTGCAACTCTGCTGAGATTCAGGGCTCAACTGGCATATGAACAGACCGAAGATTTAAGTCTCTGGGACATATATTTAATAAGTATAGTGCTAAATGTAGGTTCAAATAAAAGGGGTAGAAGAGCCATGTGTAGGGAAGTTGCAAATGAGTGTGGTAGTTTGAGATTATTTATGAATAGCAGAAAAAAAGATATTGAGTGTGTTTTTTAACCGGTCTGTTCTTCTTGGCATAATATCCTTTGAATTAAATTCAAAGGCTTTACATTTTCTTGATTAAATCAAGTTTAGGGCTTTGATTCAACCACATCATTAGGGTAACTCACTTTGAGTCCCCACCCCTTTGTGGGCTATATAAACCGATTCTCAATCAAGAAGATAGGGAAAGACACACACAGAGGAATAAAGAGAGCTCCATAGAAAGAGAATAAGAGAGAACTTGTCAGCTTTGACTCTGCAGTCCCAGGAAGAGAGATGAGCCATTTGCTGATGATTTACTGCTGACCTTGAGAAGAGACCAGAACAGTTAAGCCCAGAAAGAAACGAGCCCTCCAGTCTACAATTGAGATCAGAAGAAGCTGGATTCATGGAGACTTAAGAGGAAAGAGGAAGGCTGAACCCTCGCAGATATCAGCAGCCATCTTGCTTCAACAAAAGGCAACATATTTTGGTATGGAAGTACGTCTTATGGTACCTTTAGTTGGACTCTTTAGGGCCTTGTAACTGTGAGCTTCTATCCCAAATAAACGCCCTTAATAAAAGCCAACAGATTTCTGGTACTTAGCATCAGCACTCCTTTTGGCTGACTAATACAATGAGTCTAACTTTGTCACTTTGGGGAACATATATTCCAAGGTAAGGCCCAGTGACAGGGTACCGAATTCCTGAGATTGTCTGCCCTGCCTATAGTGTCTATATGTTTCTAGAGTCCTCAGGAGCCCCCTTTCTGGAGACACTGTTTACTGTGGCAGTCAATGAGGTCCTCCTGAGATGTGCTTAAGTGTAACCTCTGGAATGTCCTCCCAACACATTTTGAAATCTCTTAACCATAAAAATGCATTTGTATTTAATATTTCCCCCTTTTGGTGAAGGTCATTTTCCAAACGCATCACTAATAAAAACAATTCCTTATTGATAAGCATTTATGTTGTTTTACCATTTTTGTTAATATAAAGACTTATAATTAATATCTTTGTAAAAGGAAAGAAATATATATGCATTGTAGAAATTTGAAAAAAAATGCCGAGAAGCAAAAAGAAAATTAAACACCCATGTGGCAAACACTTATAATTGACTATATCAACATTCATATTTCCTTGCCTACCTAAGTCTTCGTTTTACAAGCATCACATGACGGTAGGAGAAATTATGTGACACAGTGCTGGCCAATGACAACTAAATGGAAGCATAATGGGAGCTTCTGGGAGAAGTTTTCTTTCTCTTTAGAAAAGACACATGTTGCTGAAACTGTAAATTTCTCTTTTCTCTGCCTTGAATGTGGATATAATGCCTGTGCAAAAATGAGGGAAAGGCCTAAAGAATTTTGGAGTGATTAGTCCTAACATCACTGAGCAACTAAATCAATAATACCAGCAGTCTTCTTATTATATGAGAAAAATAAAACCCAACTTTTTCAATTAGATTTTCCATAACTTGCAGGCAAAATATATCGCCCTGATACAACTCACAATCTCACCACTTGGTAAAAAGTGCTGATAACATTTGGTTGTATATCCTATCTTTGTTCTTTATGGATACATATTTTCTTTTTCTTAATTTAAAAAAATTAGGTTGTACTAAATACTCTTGACTTAATAGTACTATACCTTGAACATTTTCCTGTGTTATTAACAGCACATTGTGATATCATTATTAATACTTATCTAGTATTCTAGCATATGGATCCAATATAACATACTTAATCAACCCATACTTCTATTTAGACATTTTCCTCAAACTTTTTACTGTTATATAAAACACATGAGCTAAATATCTTTGTGACTATGTCTCATATTTATTGAGGATAAATTTTTAGAAGTGACTTTGCTAGATCAAATGGCTTGAGTTTTAAGTTCACATTATGTAAAAATGGTAAAAACAATACTTAATTTTCCTTTGTTTTTTTTTAATTTTTCACCATCTAATCAAGATTAAGTCAAACTTTTCTATGACAAGAGACTCAGTTCAATTTAATCATCCTCCTTGCTCACATACTAACTTATCTTATCTCCCCCTCCCCTCCTTTCCTCTCTTTCACTCTCACATACACACAAACACACACACACACACAGATGCTTATACAGAAGCCCTGAAGCCAACTTTCCCATTTATGGGGTTTTCTGCCTCACTGCCCTAGCTCAGATACCAACTTCTTTACAAAAGTTTTCCTGATTCCCCAGATAGAGTTAGTTGACCTTCTTTTTTTAAATCTACAATAATAATTTTATTGGAAAAAAAGAAAAAAAAAAGAATTCTAGTCCAGGTTCCAGTTCAGGATTTCTCTTTGCAGTTGTCATGTCTCTTAAAGCTCCTTCAATCTGGAACAGTTCCTCAGTCGGTCTTTGTATTTCATGCTTGACATTTTTTAAAGTACAAGATAGTTATTTGGTTGTGTGTACCTCAATTTGGGTTTGTCTGATATTTTCTCATGCTTTGATTAAGGTTATGCATTATTGCAAGAATACCACAGAAGTGATATTGGCTCCTTCTTGATACAGCATATCTAGAGGCACATAATGTCATCCATTGCTGGTGATAATTTATTTTTTTAAAGATACATACATGATTACATAAATAATACATAAAAAATATAGGGGATTCCCATGTGCCCCACTCTATTTCCCTCCTACACTTTCCCACATTAATAGCATCCTTCATTAGTGTGGTACATTTATTACAATTAATGAACATATATTGGAGCACTGCCACTAGGTGTGGATTATAGTTTACATTATAGTTAAAATATTCTCAAGGACAAATTTTTAAGTTGTATATACAATGGCCTGTATCTGTCATTGCAATTCCAATGTCCTGAAAATGCTCCCATGTTACACCTATTTTCCCCCTCTCCCTCTTCTCAGAACCTCCAGTGGCCATTGCCTCCACATCAATGATAAAAGTTCTTACATCACTAGAATCACAATAAGTCTATAGTAGAATAACAGTAAGTCTACTCTCATCCATCATTCATTTCCCAGTTCTGAGGATTCTGGGGTGGTGATACCCACTGCCTCTAATTGAGAGGGGCCTTAGATCCCATGGGGCAGATGGATATTATCTTTTTTTAAAAAAAGATTTATTTATTTATTTATTTCAAACACACATAAACCACAGGCAGTAATGTAATGAACACTTTGTGTATCCATCAAGTAACTTCAACAATTAGCAATATTTTAAGATAAATTCCAGACGTCATGCTATTTCATTCTTTTTTCTTTTTAAAGATTTATTTTTATCTATTTCTCCCCCCTCCCCCCATTGTCTGCTCTCTGTGTCCACTCACTGTGTGTTCTTCTGTGTCTGCCTGCACCCTCGGCAGCTCTGCGTGTGGGCCAACTCACCACATGGGTCAGGAGGCCTTGGGTATTGAACCCTGGACCCTCCCATATGGTAGGTGGACACTCTATTAATTGAGCCATGTCCACTTCCCTATTTCATTCTTTTGTTTTTTTTCACTGGTCCCACTGTGCTCTATTATAGGCATCTTCGTAAGTCACCTTAATTCATTTGAAAAAAAGGAAATCTTTAATAAAATAATAAACTATGTATCTCTAGTATATAATAAATATTGTATTATATTAGTTGTGTCCTTCTCCTCCATTCCTATGAGGTTTTCAAGAGCAAAGAATATACTTTCTTCAATATTATTTCCCAGAACCAAGGCTAGCGACTGACTCATGGTAGGCACATAATAAATGTATACATGAATTGATTCATTACCCCAAAGGATGGAATGAGAAAAATATTGAAAATGAGCATTAGTATACAGGATCTGATAGTATTCAGACTTAAAATCTATCAAGACTAAGAAAAGAAGAGGTGTTTGTGGACAAGTAGCAGAAGGCAATATAATGATGAATCCTGAGCTGTCCTCACAAAACTAGGGCAAGTTTAAAAGGTAGGGCCTGGTAAACTTTACATATAGAGGCCAAAGCCTGGAAAAGTCTGTGGGCCTGAGACATGAGTCCCCTCTCCTCCACTCCCCCAGTGGTTCCTGGAAAGACTCTTAGAAGCTGAAAGCTGGTGAAACCTTCCTGGACTCTCCTGTCATTGCTCTAAATACATGTTTACTTGTTTCCCTCTCTTAAGAGGCCCTGAACTCCTTAGGGGCAGTGAAAACCTCTTTTTCATCTTATATACATAATTGCCTAGAATGGTAACTAATTTCCTTTGCTGAATAAAGGAAAAAAATACCTAGGAAATTTAATAGACATTTTAGGGTTTCTATCAATTTTTGTACACAGTTTCTCAGCCTAATTAAAACACACACAAACACACACACACACAAAACTCCCTGTCTTTTTTAAGGTGTTTATATTGAAGACATGAAAGAGGTGATTTAATGACTGGAAATAAAGTAAGTTAACTACAACTGGGATAATTGTATATCAGGAACCTGTGGAGAACAGGGGAGACCCCAAGATGTTAACCAAGAGGAGGGAGAGACCCTGATTTCTGGAGGCAGTTGCTCACTTAAGTTGTTTGGCCTGAGTAATAGTTGTGTTTTGTTTTGTGTTTTTGTATGATGCTTTAATGCAAGCTGGCAATTTAGAAGTAATTCATAAGCCCAATAAACTGATTTCTAAAGTAGCTTCATCGGGTTTTTATGCAAATTTTTTCATAGTACATTTAGTTTCAAAATTATCTCATGGTGCTAGCATATTTATAAATGCCACTTTCTTTTTTTTTTTAATAGATTTTGTAAAAATATTACATTAAAAAAATATATATGAAGACCCATTCAACCCTACCACCCCCACCCCACCACTCCCCCACCCAGCAACACTCACTCCCATCATCATGACACATCCATTGCATTTGGTAAGTACATCTCTGGGCACCTCTGCACTTCATGGTCAATGGTCCACATCATGGCCCATACTCTCCCCCATTCCATTCAGTGGGCCCTGTGAGGATTTACAATGTCCGGTGACTGCCCCTGAAGCACCATCCAGGGCAGCTCCAAGTCCCAAAGGCGCCTCCACATCTCATCTCTTCCTGCCTTTCCCCATACCCATCAGCCACCCTGTCGACTTTTCCCAATCCAATGCCACCTTTTCTCTGTGGACATTGGATTGGTTGTGTCCATTGCACCTCTCTGTCAAGAGGAGGCTCAGATTCCACATGGATACTGGATGCAATCTTCCCGCTTTCAGTTGTAGGCACTCTAGGCTCCATGGTGTGGTGGTTGTCCTTCTTCAACTCCATCTTAGCTGAGTGAGGTGAGTCCAATAAATCAGATTGTAGGTGCTGGAGTCTGTTGAGGCTCAGGGCCTGGCTATCACATTGTCAGTCCAGAGATTCAGATCCCCTAAATATATCTTAAACCCCAACACCAACTACAACTCCAGCACAGTAGCATGAAAGTCTTATGAAGAGAGATCCCATCTGAGTCCAGATTCATCATGCATAAACACCAGCTCCAAAGAAGGGCCATCTGACATGGCAGTTAACCCCATCTATAAATGCTACTTTCTAAATATGGTATCTTAATGTTTCTGGCAAGGTTGTTGTAAGCATTATAATAGATCACTAAACAAATATTTATTAATACCGATTATGTGCCAGGCATTGTTCTAGTGCTTGGAATATAGAGGGAACAAATAGAAAGATCCCAGTCCGCATGGAGCTTACATTTAAGAAGATAATAAAAAACATAAATTATATATTATGATAGAATATTATAAGCACTAGGGGGGAAAGTAGATTAGTACCATAATAATAATCCCAGCATTTATTTTCCACCCTCCATGTGCTGGGCTCTGTAGAGAATGTTTTATTTACAGTATCTCTAATTTTCCCAAACATCCTCATGCTAGGAAGATATCAGCTCCACACACCAGAGAGGGAAACCAGAATGCCCCAGGATATAACAAATCACAGAGACAATGGCTGCAGCAAGGTTTGAACCTGAGTCCCTCCATCCTGCTACAATTCCTGGCAGGTGGCATACCTGTAACAATTGTCAGTGCCCCTCTTCACAAAATCTCCCTTCCCTACTCCAGCTCGCACTGTTTTCTTCCTCCCCTGAACTTCTATAGCACATCTAGTTTATTGCCTATTTAGCAATTATATGCTGTCTAGTGTGGTTCTTGAAAGGTATCTGGTGTTAGTCTTGTCGAACATCTAGAATTCAAATAACTCTGCCCAAGAGTAGTGTTTTTATTTTATTTCCCTAAAGTAAATAGCATCCTAGCACCTTTCTCCCTCCTGTTTTACAATTGAGGACACTGAGGCTGAGTCATACAGCTGATCGTTGGAAGAGTAGGAACTAGAGCCCAAGTCTCCTTATGAGTATTTCCTTCACACATACCATGCCTTAAGGATCTTACAAACCTGGCATCACTTCACCTCCCTGTTCTCATTTCCAGCATCTATAATAGGGGTGGTGGTGGTTTTTCTTTTTCACTTGCTTCAGAGAAATTAGGCTGTCAATTATGTAAAAGAGAAGAGCATTCAATTATCTAGAAATATACTTTTAGTAAAATAATGATATAACAATTTTTCTGACATTTTGAAAAATGATTTATTCTTGAACCTGAACTACATTTTAATATATTTATATATAGTACTTTATCATTGTAATTCTGATGTAACTGTTCTACTAGGCACACTACATAGCATGTAATTATTGATTACATAAAATGAGTAAGGCCCTAACATTTAACTGATTAAGACAACTCAAATTTTCTGGTAATTTTTACTTATATTTTTCCTGCGTGATCACTCTAGTTACTCAGGCACTTTAACAGTATACTGTAGCCTCTGAAATAAAAGGGAATATCACCATTAGTTTAATTCAAAGTTGCTAGATGCTTGTTTTATCATATGACACAGAGAACATCTCTGGAAAATTACCAGACTCCTAGTTAGCCAGCACTAGAATTCCTTTCTGTATTTCATCACTCCTAAAAAGGCCCAGCCCCATAACTGAATAAGAATTAGTTGTTTTCCTGCCACTAACAAAACAAGCCTTTATGTAGCCAGAAGGGCAATTATCTTAGCAGTCTATATTTGCTGAATTATTTTAAGAATTTCCTCTGTTCTTAATGACAATAACAATTATAAGAGCTGACATTAACTAAAGAGCTTATTATGCCCCAGGCATTGGGTTAAGCACCTGACTTGTACAGTATCGTCTCATGAAATCCTGACAACAACTCAGTAAAGCAGGTACTGTAATTATTCCTCTTTTAAAAATAAAGAAAGTGAGGCTTAGAAAGATTAAGTCGTATGTCCCAAATAATTTGGCTAGTACCTGGAAATCCTGAACTAGAGTGTAGGTTGACCTGGATTTTCCATGTGCAAGGAGAAAGCTTCATGGAAATTTTTACCACTATTATCATGACTACTCCAATTCAAATGAATTCAGGGCCACCTTTTCATGAGGCTTAAATAAATTTAGTCACAGGGTGCAGTATCCCCCAGTGGTCTCAAACAATAAGAACCAATAAATACAGAGTCCCATTATTAGAGACGTAGAGATTTTTTTTCCTCTGGTTTCTTCTTATATCACGCCTTATTCTTCTAAGATCACATTCTTTTCTCCCACTTCTCTCCCTGTCCCCACATGATCTTTCTACTCCTTAGCATTTGAGACTTTCGAAGACACTGAAGAGTAACTTCAACCTCACAGTTTTACAGTTTAACTTCTGACTTTTTGAATTGGAAAAGTCACTATGATTCCAGAAACATAACCATTGTTACGATGGTTGGATGTGAGTTGAACTGATTTTTTTTTTAATCCGCCAAAGTCTCATCATGAAAATTTTAGTTTGTGAGTTAGCTAATTATTCTATTAGGCCAATTGTACAAAATTGTCTATTAGAAAAATGTTTGTCTTTATGTAGCACATATACTCAAATGATTTTATTGCATTTTCAAGAAATGTGAGGAAAATCCCAATTGACAGTCAACGTTAACAGGAGTTACGCTCCACAAATGTGCAGTGGTTTGGATGATATCACTGCTTCATGCAGACAAGGGAGAAAATGAAATACTGCACAGATCACCCCATCTGTATGCTGATGATGACTACATGTGTTCTAATTGCCTGTACGTATGTCAACTGTGTTCAGGTACCTTTAATATGCCTTTACTTTTAAACCCTTAGACCATTTCTTAATATAAAAGAACAACTTAAAATCAGCTGTAATGTACAGAGTCATGGGTTATGTCTATTTTGAACTCCTGACTTCTGTCTTTTCTAATTAGCCTTGAACGTCCCTGTCTTAGATTAGATCAGAGCACAGGGAGCTGGAATTGAAAACAGAACATAGCTACTTTATTAACTAAATAAGAAGAGAAGTAAAAAAATATTCCCATCAAAACACATCCTAGGAATGTAACTGAAGCCACATGATTGTCAATAACAGTTACCTGATGTTTAAAGATGTTTACTGACTGTAAATCCTATATCCATCAACCAGTCTTCATACATATAATCACTGTAGGACTGCAAAGGCTGGTAAAAGCAAACAAGCTAGAGGAGAATTTTATGATAGCCTAATTAAGGTGTACAAGTACTTTACTTTACCTAACGGCCATGCTACCACAATTCCAGAGTTTCAGATTCAGTGTGGGCAAGAAGTACATGATAAATGAGTCACCATCTTTTGAAATAATTTTTTAAAACACATAGCAGCCCCTAGCCACCTCTGCTCTCTGCCTTCCAGTTATGCTTCCTCAGTGCACCACCCAACCCTACAGTGGAACTTAAGGTATGGTGATCTCATACATCAACATCCCTTGCATTTGTTTTCCTAACAGGCTGAATCCTCACAAAGATATTTACTGTTAGCCAGAGGAGTAAAGAGAGCTGTTTCCTCACCTCTATCTCCACACTTATTATTCTGTAATTCTGGATGAGACATTTAGCCTCTCTAACTTGGAGTTTCCTTACCTGTGAAGTTAGGAAAAGAATGCCCATTCTTAAGGCAGAGAGTATTAATCTGTGATAGATTATTGAGATCAGACACCTCTCAATCCTCCTATACAGGTACCACTAGGGACAAAGACATTTTACTTTCAACTGTGAGCACCTAGCATTAGGGCCCACAATTTTTTTCTGTAAAGGCCCAGATAGTAACTACTTTAGGTTTTGCAGGCCATTTCATCTGTCACAACTATTCAACCATGCTGTTATAGCACAAAACCTGCCATAGACAATACACAAACAAATAGGTGTGGTCAGATATGATCCCTAGTCTTTAGTTTACCAATCAGATTGAAAATGATGAAAAATTATTCATTCTAACTGGGAGAAATGGTTTCTGCCACTCTCTGCTCCCTCCCACAATTTACAGCAATTCTAAAAATACCTGAAAATTGAAGAGAAGAAAAAGATAGTGTACTAGCTATGCCGTCCCTGCTATGATTTTCTTCCAGATAAACTGAGCAGGGACATGAACACAAATGGGTTCTCCCTCACTAAGTTTGAAGAATCTGAGCTGGAAGAACCTGACATGGTTTTTCATGTCTAAAATTTGAAAGTAGGATTCCCACAGACACTAGTCATGCCATGGCATATGCAGACCCACAATAGAAATTTAGAAGCAGGTATTCCTGGGAGCGGACTTGGCCCAATGGATAGGGCATCTGCCTACCACATGGGAGGTCCACGGTTCAAACCCCGGGCCTCCTTGACCCGTGTGGAGCTGGCCCATGCACAGTGCTGATGAGGGCAAGGAGTGCCCTGCCACGCAGGGGTGTCCCCCACATAGGGGACCCCCACACATAAGGAGTGCACCCCGTAAGGAGAGCCGCCCAGCGCGAAAGAAAGAGCAGCCTGCCCAGGAATGGTGCTGCACACACACAAAGCTGAAGTGACAAGATGGCGCAACAAAAAGAAACACAGATTCCCAGGGCCGCTGATAAGGATAAAAGCAGTCACAGAAGAACACACAGCAAATGGACACAGACAGACAACTGGTGGGGGGGGAGAGAAATTTTTTTAAAAATTAAATTAAAAAAAAAAAGAAGCAGGTATTGCTATAAAGGAGGTGATGGAGACTAATGCCCCCAAAGTATACGCAGGTGATACAGGAGTGACGAAGTGCCCAGGCAGGGTTAGGGAAGATCGCTAGGAGAGATGGCTGGCATGCTAATCAAAGAGTCACCAAAGTCAAGGAGGAACACCAAATTGGGGATTAAATGGCAGGTGCTGTAATATTTCAGGGAATCTGCAACACCAAAGAGAATTATGGTGGGGTTCCATGACAGCAAGAGAGACAAGGGCACTTCCTTAGGAAGAGCCGGGGATGCTACTGTCACCAGGCTGGGTGCTAACAACAGAAAACACAGGCAGGACTGATTTCATGGGCACACACACAAAACAAACAATACAAGGAAAAAAGGGCCCACACACTTGGTTTCATGCCCTGTAGTCACCATTTGAAAAGTTTAATTATTTTTGAACATGGGTGCCTGCATTTTCATTTTACACACAGCACCCCCAAATTATGTAGCCTGACAAATTATGTAGTCCTAACAACTGCAGGGAAGCCATCTGAGCCACACTTGACCTGTTCCCAACTGGCAATTTCAACCAATTAATCATGTTAGCAAACTTCCCCTCCCTCAACTAACACACTAATGAGTGGTGTTTGTGTGATACCCCAAAATACAGAGTAGTAGAGTTTTGGAGGAGGGTAAGGAAAGACTGAAATGTAATTCTTACTTGGTCTAGGATTGAGTTACAGATCTTGAATTTAACTGAAACAAAAATCACGAATAGAATTGAACCGGAAATAACCATGTTAAGTTCATTACCTGAGGGGTCAGGGAGATGAGGGATAACTAAGAGCAAAATTGAATTCAGCTATAAAAAAATTAAGTATTAGAATTGTGCCTGGGTTTTATGTGTCTTAACTGTGAAATATAATGCTGCTTACAGTTTTGTAACCCATAAAGCACTACAGAACTTTCAGGATGATTGAGTTTTCCTTTAAATTGCATTACTAGTCTTGCTCTGGCTTTAAAAAAGAAGTGCAAAAAATAAGACTCATTTGTGGTGCTCGAAGGTGACCAGAGCTGGATTTTCCAACAATGAAATAACTGTGCAGTGCCTCTGAGAGAAGGCTGATGAAGAGCTTTCTCAAAAAGGGAACAATAGAGGAATACTATGCACCAAGGCAGTCCATTGTCTTACTCTGCTCCACTTCTCTCTTTTCTAGGCACCATTATTTCCCATCTCTTTCTCTCCTATGCCTTTCATTATAATTATAAAAAGGAGATCTCCATGATCTACTGCTATTCAAGAAAAGGCCATCCTAGCCCTGATGTTCCCTAAAATGTGCCCCAAATCCAAACATGACTCCTTGCCCATCTATTGAAATTCTCATTCTTCCAAAATCTCAGGATGCTGTTAAGAAATTGAGTTGGTTAAATTTAAGTCACTACCACAACTCTACCTTCATCAGTCTTTGCTTATTAAACCTGGTGAACCTTGGGTTGAAATCAAAACAGGGGTGGTCATTTTTAAGAGACTGGGTTGAAAGTGGGACTAGCATGTTCTTTCTTTAAATTTAACTGTGGACCTCTGATGGTGATTTGGCACTGTACGTATCCCCACGAAAGAGTGTTCTTTTTTTTTTTTAATCTGGAAGGGAAAGTGTGTTCTTTTTTTATTTTATTTTATTTTATTTATTCATTTTTTAAAAAATATTACATTCAGAAAATATGAGGTCCCCATTCACCCCCACCGCCCCCACCCCACCACTCCCACAGTAACAGAAAGAGTGTTCTTAAACTTAATCCATTCCTGTGGGTGTGAACCACTGTAAGTAGGATCTTTTAATGAGGAACTTCAGTTAAGGTGTGGCTTACCACAATCAGATGGGTCTTCATCCTATTACTGGAGTCCTTTATAAGATAATGAAATTCAGAGAAAAAGAAAGCCACAGAGGGAGCTGCTAAAAGCTGAACATCAATGGAACACAGAGATACTACCACGTGCCTTGCTGTGTAACAAGCTAAGGACCAAAAACCACCAGAAGTTCACCTGGAATACCACAGTCTTCAGGCAAAAAAGCATCTCCTTGATGATGCCTTGATTTGGACTTTCTTTTAGCCTGAAAATGGTGAGCTAATATATTTCCATTGTTTAAGCCAACCCACTGCATGGTATTTACTTGAGAAGCCAGGGAAAGTAAAACACCTCTTGTCCTACGTAAAATAAGCTCTGGATAGAGAGGAGCAAGAAAAATATATGGGGACTTTTTTTTTCTCCTCTTCCCTCACAACATGCTCAATTCCCAAATCACCTTTTCTGCACTGCTAAGTCCCAGGTTTCTCTTTTGAGCCTCAGTCCAATCTTCCTTTCTTGGATCAAGCTGAACCCAGGATTAATATATCAGACCATTCTTGAGTGTTAGGAAACAGAAAGACCCAAAATTATACCAGCTTGCCAGGGCTCCAGGAGCATATTGCAGGTGGAGAAACTCTCAGAAAGTCTGGGGCAATGGTTCTCAAATGTCAACGTGTACATCAGAATCACTTGGCAGACTTGTTAACACTTAGATTGCTGGGCTCCACCCTCAGTATTTCTGATTCTGTGAATCTGGGGTGGGGCCTGAGAATTTGCATTTCTAACAAGTTCACAGGTGAGGCTGATGCTACTGGTCTCAGGATCACACTTTGAGAACCAATGCTCTAGGGCACAGTAGGACTAAAGTCCAAACACTTGCAAAGAGGCCACAAAATATCTACCTAACCCAACCAGCTCCTCTCTTCCCTTCCCACAACTGAACCAGAAATACTTGGCATGGTTGGATGAAAACAATATTAAACTCTAAGGATCCCTGTTTAAGGGTTTAGATGGGTAGGTTGCAAAACGATAATTTATCATCCAAAACCTCTTAGCAGATGTGGTTTCTGTGTGTGTGTGTGTGTGTAATGGTAGAACTTTTTTATCAGAAGATTTCACAAAATAAACTCGATAATCAGGTTTTATTGAAAATATGAAGAAGATCTAGAAACAGTGGGCCAATTTCCCACGTAGTTGTATTTAGTGAGAGCTGAGTAGCAGCTGCCCCTTTAGTTGGGGCATTTACTTGCTAGTTCACCACAGCCCACGCCACTCTCTAATACCTCCTGAGCACTGAGGCAAAGGTCAGTTGCCATGTATTTATTATTCCATTTACACTATATTTTTTTCATGGTACAGAAATTCTTCTCTGCACCTAAAGGGAAAAATAAAAGCTACACCAAGAGAGTTTCATGTTTCAAGAATAAAAGAGAATACCAGTGAAGACTACCCTATGGTTTTAATATGCAAATACCCTGTTCATTACCCACCTGTCTGTAACCATTTGCATTTGGGTCCTGTCTTGACAAGCCTGGATGACAGGCGGAAATATATGTGATAGCACAGGAGGAAAGAGGCAGACTTTGTTTTCAGGCTGGTCAAAAAAGCCTCCTGGAAAGGAACTGTATAAATGGAAGAAGCTTGATCCAAGGACAATGTCACTTTCAAAGGGAAGCGGGAATACTGTGCATAACAGGGAATGTGCTCCCCGGGATGCTACAAATATATAGTCATAGGTGAGTCCTACAGGTGGCTACAATAAAGCCATAAGTAGAAACAAAGGGACCCAGCAAGAAAGGTTCTATGAGTTGCTCGGCCCGCACAGCCTTGCTTTGTGAACTGGCCATGCAAGAGACAGGGAGAAGACTTGGGAGAATTCAGCACGGTCACCATTGGATCAGCAGAAGTGGAAAAGGCATCAATAGCCCTTCAAGCCAGCTTAGGGGCAGGACAGTGTTTGGTGGGTCTGATGGACACCCCCTGGGGACCATAGTTTAAATTAAAATGGAGAAAGGTATGGAGGAGATTCTGCAATAGTTTAGGTAGAAACTAAGACAAGAAAAATACCACACTAAATGCTTAATATTAATGTCCAGGCTTTCTTGGCTTGAAAAATATGAATGATAACTTACAAACTTTCTTTGCATACCACTATACTACATAACAAGTATACAAGGACCATGCTGGGCACAGGGACACAAAAACAAACCACAATATCTTCCCTCAAGAATATCATAGCATAAGAGAGTGGTCTCTGACTATATATATTTTTATTTTTCCATATGCCCTTTACTTTTTTAAAAACTTTATTTTTAAAAGAGTTTTAGATTTACACTTACAGAAAAATTACACTGAAAGTATAGAGAATTCCCATTTAACCCCTCCCTTCCCCAGACAACCAACAAAACGATGATGGACAAGCTCCATCCCCAAAAAACAAGATGTATCGACAACTGCAAGCAACTAATTTCTTCCATCTGTCCCATAATATCTAAATATTTTTAATTCTTCAATCCACTATAAAAATAGTCACTTATTCCAACTTGTGTATATTTATTTATAAATTATAAGTATTATGCCAACCTCCTAATATATTATTCATACTATAAATTATATCCAAAAATAGAAAAAACGAAATAAATAAATATAAATGGGAGATCTAATATTTTATTCCCACACCCCAATGACTTCTCATGTGACAATTGGTCAATGAATCAGACATGTAAACAGATTTAAAAATACAAGGAAGCTTGACAGCAAATAAAGGGAAAATTCACATATATAAGGAGATTAAACAACATAGTCTTAAATAATCAGTGGGGCAAAGAAGAAATTTCAAGGGAAATCAATAAATATCTCGAGATGAGTGACAATGAGAATACAATATATCAGAATCTATGGGATTCTGTGGAGGCAGTGTTGAGAGGAAAATTTATAGCCCTCAATGTTTACATTAAAAAAGAAGAAAAAGCTAAAATCAATGACCTAACTACATAGCTGGAGGAACTAGAAAAAGAACAGCAAGCTAATCCTAAAGCAAGTAGAAGGAATGAAATAACAAAGATCAGAGTAGAAATAAATGAAATTGAGAACAAAAAACAATAGAGAGAATAAACAAAACCAAAAGTTGTTTCTTCGAGATTAACAAAATCAGCAAACCCTTAGCCAGACTGACTAAGAAAAAGAGAGAGAAAATGCAAATATATGAAATGAAAAATGAAAAGGGGAACCTTACTACTGACCCCACAGAAATAAGGGAGATCATAAGAGGATACTATGAACAACTTTATGCTAAAAAACTAGACAATGTAGATGAAATGGAAAAATTTCTAGGAATGTGCAAACAACCTACACTGACACTAGAAGAAATGGAAGACCTCAACAAACCATTCACAAGTAAAGAGATTGAAACAGTCATCAAACAGCTCCCCAAAAAGAAAAGCCCAGGACCAGATGGTTTCACAGTGAGTTCTACCACCTTACTCAAGCTCTTCCAAAAAAATTGAACAAGAAGGAATGCTACCAAACACATTCTATGAAGCCAATATCACCCTAATACCAAAGCTAGATAAAGATATTACAAAACAAGAAAATTACAGACCCATTTCTCTAATGAATACAGATTCAAAAAGTCCTCAATAAAATACTTGCTAATCGAATCCAACAACACATTAAAAGAATTCTCCATCATGATTAAGTGGGTTTTATATCAGGCATGCAAGGCTGGTTCTACACATGAAAATCAAACATCATAATGCACCACATTAATAAATCAAAGAAGAAAAATCACATGATCTTATCAATTGATGCAGAAAATGCATTTGACAAAATACAGCATCCTTGCTTGATAATACTACAAAAAAATTGGAATTGAAGGAAATTTTCTCAACATGATAAAGGCCATATATAAAAAACCCACAGCTAACATTGTACTCAATGGTGAAAAACTACAAGCTTTCACATTGAGAGCAGAGACAAGATAAGTATGCCCAGTGCACCACTGTTGTTCAATATAGTGCTAGAGGTTCTAGCTAGAGCAATCAGGCAAGAAAATGAAATAAAAGGCATCCAAATTGGAAAGGAAGAATTGAAACTTTCACTATTCACAGAGGATGTGATTGTACATCTAGAAAATCCAGAAAAATCTACAACAAAGCTGCCAGAGCTAATAAACTATTTCAGTGGAATGTCAGGATACAAGATCAATACACAAAAATCAGTGGTGTTCCTATACACTAATAATGCACAATCTGAGGAGGAAGTCAGGGGAAAAGATCCATTTACAATAGCAACTAAAGAATCAAATATTTAGGAATAAACTTAACCTAGAATGTAAAGCACTTGTATTCAGAAAACTATAATGCATTGCTAAAAGAAATCAAAAAAGACCTAAATAATTGGAAGAACATTCCATGTTCATGGATTGGAAGCCTAAATATCATTAAGATGTCAATTCTATCCAAATATACTGATTCAATGCAATCCCAATAAAAATCCCACTAGCACTTTTTTAAGCAAATGGAAAACACAATTATCAAATTTATCTGGAAGGGTAAGAGGCCCTGAATAGCCAGAAACATCTTAAAAAGGAAAAGTGAAGTTGGAGGATTCTCAATTCCAGACTTTAAATCATTTACCTAGCTACAGCGATAAAAACAGCATGGTATTGGCATAAAGATAGACATATAGACCAATGGAACCAAACAGATGGTTCAGAAACAGACCCTCACATCTATGGCCAAGTGATTTTTGACAAGCTGTCAAGCCCTCCAGCTGGGGCAGAACAGTTTATTCAACAAATGGTGTTGGGCGAACTGGATCTCCATAGCCAAAGGAAAGAAAGAAGACCCCTACCTCACACCTTATACAAAAAATAACTCAAAATGGATCAAAGACCTAAATATAAAAGGAAGTACAATAAAGCTCCTAGAAGAAAATGTAGGGAAACATCATCAAGACCTGGTGGTAGGTGGTGGGTTCTTAAACCTTACACCAAAAGCACGAGCAACAAAGAAAACATGGATAAATGGGACCTCCTCAAACTTAAACATTTCTGTGATTCAAAGGACTTCATCAAGAAGGTGAAAAGGCAGCCCACTTGGGAGAAAATATTTGGAAACCACTTATCCGATAAGGGTTTGATTTCCATTCTATATAAAGAGATCATACAACTCAACAATAAAAGAATAAGTAATCCATTTCAAAAATGGGTAAAAGAGTTAAATGGACATTTCTCCAAAGAGGAAATACAAATGGCCAAAAAGCACATGAAAAAAATGTTCCATATCACTAGCTATTAGGGAAATGCAAATTAAAACAACAATGAGATATCTTCTAACAGTGCATAGAGTGGCTATTATTTAAAAAAACAGACAATAATAAGTGCTGAAGAGGATGTAGAAAAAATGGAACACTCCTTCACTGTTGGTGGGAGTGTAAAATGGTGCAGACTCTGTGGAAGACAATTTGGCAGTTCCTCAGAAAGCTAAATATAAAACTGCCATATGATCCAGCAATTCCTCTGCTAGGAATATATCCAGAAGAACTAAACACTATGACACGAACAGACATCTGCACACCAATGTTCATAGTGGTGTTGTTCACAATTGCCAAAAGATGGAAACAACCCATGCCCACAAACGAATGAATAGACAAACTAAATGTGGTATATACGTACGATGGAATACTATGCTGCCATAAGAAGAAATGAAATTGGGACACATGTGATAACATGGATGAATCTTGAAGACATTATACTAAGCGAAGTAAGCCAGACACAAAAAGACATATATTGCATGGTCTCATTAATATGAACTAAATACAAATAATAAACACATGGAATTAAAACCTAGAGTACAGATTATAAGGAGATAAGACGAGGGTTAAGAAGAACAATGCATGCTTAATGTATGTAGAAGTTTTAATTAACTTGACTGTAAAATATGGAGATGGATAGAGTTGATAGTAACATATTATAGTGAGTAGCAACTGGTTTATAAATGGGATTGTGACTGAAAAAGGTAGTCTGGGAAAGTAAATGTCAATAGGAAGAAAGCTAAAGAATCATCTTGAGACTGAATAACACAGTGAACCCAGAGGTGGTTGAGAATTTTGTTAAGGGTACAAATGCAAAAGGGTCCTTCTGTGAGCTAGAGTAGAAGTACATCACTATTGCAGGGTGATGGGAATATGGAGAAACATGGGAAAACTACAACTGGTGTGACCTATAGACTGTGGTTAACAGAAATACTATAATATTCTTGCATCAATGCCAAGCTGTACTGTGTTGATAATGGAGGTGTATGGAAAAAATGTGCCAAATGTATGCTATGGACCATGATTAGTGGTAATAGTCTGATAATATTGTCTCATAATCTGTAACAAATGTTTCACCAGGGTGTGGAGTTGTATAAGAAATCTACACGTCTGTATGGTTGTTTTGCAAGTTCACAAAATCTGTAACAAAAAATATGTGTTTTTTAAAAATAGTATGGGTTTGGGGGAAAAATACACCAAATGTAAGATAAGGACTATAGTTGGTAGTAATATTTTGACGATGCTCTTGCATAGTTTGTAACAAATGTTTCACAAAGAGTTGGTGGAGGGGTGATATATGAGACCCCTGTGTGATGTTATATATGTTTCTTTTGTAAGTTCACAATCTACTATACACTTATTGTTTATGTGTGTTCATGTATGAATAATATACTTCAATAAAAAATTTTAAAATAAATAAATAAAAGGAAGCTTGTGAAATGCTTAATAGACAGTCTCATGCCTGAGTATCTACTAGACCTGATCATGAATAATTCCAGAGACCGTAAGATATATGCATGGATAGAGGTATGACCTTAAAGTAGTGAGGATTTCTCAAATGCTGGTTCTCTAGCTGGCCCTTGGGGAAAAGTAAGTTCTTTCCAAGCTGACAGTAGAGTCTATAAACAAAGGTACATAATATCTGATGGCCTCTGAAATCAGGAGAAGTTCAAAATGGAGGACAAGTGCAAATAATAATTATGTGTATCATAAAACATAAAACATATTAGATTAACAGTGCCACATGAAGGGCAAACTGAAGAGTATACATTCAAATGCACAAAATTATAAAATTACTCTGCATTTGCATGTACACCCTTCAGTTTGCCCTTCATGTATGTGGCATTGTTATTCTTTCACATCAAAAAAAAAAAAAAAAGAACCTTGGTGGTAGCCATGGTAACTAAATACTGAGGGCAAATATAGGTCAAGGAATGTTCTATACTTACACATCAAGAAAGTACAAAACACAGGTTATTTTTAATTTTGGCTTTATTCCTATAATTTTTAATGTCTAAAAAGTAAGATGTACATAAATAGTAAAGTCTGTTTCTCATGTAGCTATGAGAAAAAAAAATACTTTCCTAGTAACTCAATACAACCTTCTAACTTTGTTGAAGTTTTATTTTCATCGGCTGTCATTCAATCTAAAAAAAATGCCCAAAGTGAGTATTTTCCAAATTTATAACCAGGAAGCATGTGCTTTGCCCTTCTTCCCCTTTGTTTCTGTGCACCTCTGTTCTTAGTATACTAGCATGATTCACTATCTACAGCACAAAAATTAAGAATTGCTTTTCCAAGTGTGGTGATGTGTTTGCCCTCAGTTCTCCATATTCTCTCATGTAAGACATTTGTGACCAAGGACAAAGATTTGCCAGGCAGCTGACAAACCAGAGTGAGGGGGCATCGTGACCTGTGAACAAAGGGTTTTCCCCCACACTGTGTCCAGACAGCTTTCAGAGGCAGGAAATGAGCCTGCAGCATTGGACTCCTGGGCCAACTGAGGTAACAGGTCTAAACACCCCTCTTCCTCTAAAAGAGTGTACCCAGTGACTAGCAGGAGGGTAAAGGGAATATAATAAAAGAACATAAAAGTCAAAACCTCAGAAAATAAGAGAAACACTTTTTAAAATTCTCTTATAGTACTTACAGTACTCTTTGTAGAAGATATTGGCATATGTGAGCTGCATGAAAATAAAGTTTCTCTTCTAAGGATTATAAATAGCTGGGTTGTGCCTGAACAAAAATCTCAGCCAGGACCACAGATTTGGAGGGTTTTCTATTTCTCTATAGAATTGACTTAGATTATAAACCAATTATATCCTCTATTTAGATTTTACCAATATAATCAAGCCCCACTATTTTTACTAAATAGTTTTGCCACTTGCATATTTATAAATAACCATACCCTATATATGTATCAGTGAAATAAAAGGAAATTTTAGAATAAACTTTTCTTTGTCACTTTAAAATGTGTTGCTCAAAACTAAGTTTGAAGATATAATTTCTATACCTGTCAGTTAAATTATTTTCCAAATCTACCCTATTATATTCATTCAGTATACACTTACTGAGAGAGTACAAAATGCCAAGCACTGGATAAAGAAAATAATTATAGGTGGTTTGTGTCATCAGGGATCTCATAAAATCTAGTAAAAGTGTTCTACTTGAATAGATAAGTCACAGATGGTGCTGGAGAAACTATTAATAGCAAGATCTTTTGCCTATGCTAGCTGATTGGCTGAATGGGTAATATGCAGATCATTTTTTTAAACTTTATTATGAAAATGGTCAATATTTCTATCACAAAGCTAATTCAACAAAATATTTCTAAGTAACTTCTCTATGCAAGGCGACAGTGTTTCTAAACACAGTGGCTCAATAAGTAAATTTTTAACGTTATTGTTAAATAAATCGACAAAGTACACTTTATTCTGGCAGTCGATTTTTTCAAAGCACAAAATTATATCATAAGTACAATGGCAATTCAGAGGACCCAACAACTTTGTCCACAGTTTTCCAGAGGATATTAAATCATTGAGGATTTCTTTGCTTTACTGTCTTCAAATGTAATGAATGGATAAAAATTGTTAGGGCCTTAAATAATGGTTAAATTATGTCTGATAATTCAGATTCCATACTTCTGTGCCTCTGCATAGTTCTCCACAATGAGAACTAGAATCATGTTCTTTAGAATAAAGTAACCTAGAAGTAAAATTACGGCCTCTCAAACTCTGCTGGCCCCCCTCCATTGGGAAACTCAACGACTCTCCTCAAAGACTCTCACTCAACTATTTCTAGAAGTCAGTAATAAGGAGAGGTGAATCAGTGGTTCTGAATGCTGTCCTGACAGCTACCATAAGACATTCTTGCATTTCCTTCTCTCTTGCTCTTGCTGCCAAGTGGCCTTCCTGTCACTGAAGTTGCTGTTATCAAAGGCACCTGGAAGAGAATCTCAGGAAGGTGCAGAACTCTCTAGGATTGAATCCTGTATCAGTCAGCCAAAGGGGTGCTGATGCAAAATACCAGCAGCCTGCTGGGTTTTATAAAGGGTATTTATTTGGGGTAGGAGCTTACAGATACCAGGCCATAAAGCATAAGTTATTTCCCTCACCAAAGTCAATTTCCACATGTTGGAGCAAGATGGCTACTGACATCTGTGAGGGTTCAGGCTTCCTGGGTTTCTCACTTCCAGGGTCTTGCTTCTCTCTGGGCTCAAGTTCCTTTCTTCCCAAGGCTTGCTTCCTCCTGGGCTCAGGGTTCCTCTCTTCCTGGGGCTGGTTTCTCTTTCCTCTGTGAGCTTACTTCCTGGGGCTCCAGTTTAAGGCTTCATCATCAAACTCTAACATCAAAACTCCAACTTAA
This sequence comes from Dasypus novemcinctus, assembly GCF_030445035.2. Taxonomy (NCBI): domain Eukaryota; kingdom Metazoa; phylum Chordata; class Mammalia; order Cingulata; family Dasypodidae; genus Dasypus; species Dasypus novemcinctus. The sequence continues at coordinate 47,589,085 of NC_080683.1, forward strand.
AAAACCCTCAACTCTGTCCTTTGCCATGCCCTTGGTGGGTGGGGACTCAATGCCCTAATGATGTGGCCCAATAAAAAACCCTAATCATAACTTAATCATGCCCAGGTACAGACCAGATTTTTTGGAATTCATAGCCATATCAAACTGCTACAAACCCCAATGCTCAGATACCACCCAAACCTCCCAGGCACCATAGCCAATGGCAGGACTAGAATACCTGATGCTCTTGAAGCTCTTACGCTCTCAGAAGCCACAGAGTCACAAAAGTCACTGCTCTGCAAAGTCTCCAGTACAGCTGTGAATGCACCACAGCCATAATATGTTTTTCCCCAAAGCTGGGAGCAGGGGTAGCTCCTGAATTTCTATTGGAGAGCAGAGAGCTAAGGGGAGTGATCTGGTTGGAAATATAAACAAGGCATCATCTTGAAGCTGCGTTTGCTTAGAAAGCCCACTTTGGTCATATGTTGATATTTATTTGATGGAGTTGTAAGGGCTTGTTCATGGAGATTATAGAGCAGATAAGTCCTCACTCCCAATCTACCATTTGATAATGACACAGGTGGAGAGATTCCATCTCTTCCTGACTCATTTTGGATTGCCACCTTGTGTTCACAATATGTTAGAAGTTTGATGAAGTTTTACTCGACCATGGCAAAAATACTTTGGGTATAGGTTAAAAATGAGAAAGGGCAATAGTGTGCTGATAAGCCAGTTCTCCAGAAGAAAAAGAAAAAAAAGCCCTGACTGGTTGTATTTACAGATTTCTATGGTATAAAGACCCTCACTATGACCAATTTCAAGCTACCAATATGATGTCACTGAACACAAAGTTGAGAAGAGATGAGCACAATTGGCTCCTACGAGCTGGTGCCAGTTGGCTCCAGCACACCCCTGAGAAAGGGCCAAGTTACTGCTGTGGCCTCAACTCTCTGCTTTTACTTTTCCATGCAGACAAAAACAGACTGGAGAAATTTCCCTGCATTCCTAAGTAAGATATTTTGAAGGCAGAGCTAGGAAAGACAGATAGACCGGATAGACTTGGCATCACTTGCTGTTATTTTTAACCCTCTGTCTGCTTGATAAGGGTGAAGCACATTCTGACCAGCTCTGTCCACAGCATTGTGGTTGTTTCATACTAGACATAAAAGCATGTAGAAAGAGGGAAAAAATAGAGAGAAATTATTTGTCTTCTTAAAGTATGTGACAATAAGCTAGAGAGAAAATATGTGAGTTTGTATGGACACACTTAAAACAAATGGCCTCTCTAATGAACAGCTGGATTTTGAATGGAAGCCAATGTTTTGTTCTTGTTTTCCTTTCCTTTATTAGAAATAAAGCTTAGTTCATAAAGATATTGGTGTTCTCATCTTCCTCACATGCCTCATTTCAGCAATCCTCTTGGCCAGAGATGCCTCATGGGAGAGCATGGGTCTGTGATATTTCGGTAACAGTTACTGATGTGTTGGTACAGTCAGGGATCTCTCCATGCTCACTATGATATAAATGCCTCAAGTACAGTCCAAAAAAGATGATGTCAAAGATATATACAAACAAACAGTGACCTTGAAGACTTCTAATGCATCTTTAATGGAGCAGCAGAGCAGTACTCATTGGTCGGGGTCCTTCATGATTTGCTGAGAACATACTCGAGCTGGGAAAGAACTGTTGTCAAGAACCGAGGATTAGGGAAAAGAAAAAAGAAGAAGAAGAAAAAAGAACCAAGTATTAGTCATCAGTAATGTTGGCTAAGAGATTAACTGGACACTCCAAAGAAATTAACTGCTAACTGGATATTTCAAATAAATTAACTGCTTGTTTGTGCCTCAGTTTCTCCATCTAAGGGGGGGGAACTAAGCTATGAGGTTTTATGAGTTAATTTATTGGGGAAAAAGAATGATTTTAGAGAAAAGGCTCTGGGTATGATGGCCGTCTTAGCCATGTTGCACTGTAACAGTTCCTGCATTATCTTTGTTATATTCGGTTACTGTGGAACAGTGACAATCTAAAGGCAATCAGTTTTTACTGTCATGAATTCAAAAATATGTTTCTTCCAGCTGTACTTAGCTGCATGCCTGCCAGTGGATCCTTTTGGGCAGGCAATCATAGTCAAAGAGAGTTAATGCTTCTTCATAAGTTATATATAAATAGTGAAGCTATAACAGATAGTTATCAAACAGATAGTAATCAAAAATTATGATTTTTGTCATTCACTGAGCTATGGGATAAATTCAACTCCTGGACTTAATGCTCTGGAGAAGTCTATTCACAGCAACTGATGACTATATTCAACCAAGGGAACTTTGTTTTTCTCTAACCGTCCTTCATTCCACAGTGCCTTAATTAGAAAGCTTTTAAATTTAACCTAAATAAGGTATAAAAATGGAAACAGAAATTAGCCTTATTTTTGTCTGCATATTACAGCCTTGATGTACTTATCATTTCCTTCCTCCCACAAGATCATAAACTGCTTGAGGACAGAAACTAAACTATCTAATTACTTTTGTAACCCCTGCAGCAAATAGCACAGTGCTAACACATAATACAGGACCAATACATCTTTGTGTAAATTGATTGGGCTAAGGAAAAAAAGGGAGAAGGAAGCAACTGACTTGATCGCCTATTCTACTTGATCACTGGAGAAGGTGCCCCATTCTGGCTCAGATAAATTGAAGAATATACAAACAGTAGGCCAAACTCTCAAAAGTTCTTAGAAATCATGAGGATCCTACTGAAATGTTGCTTCTACTCATGGGTTTCTCATCAAGTAGATGGAGAATTTATAGGATTTCCCAGAAATTACAGAGAAATCAGGAAAGCCAAAAAGTGACTAAAAGATTAAGAAACTTAGATAAATTCTGAATAACTCCAATAGAAACACCTGAGCTCTGTAAGAGACAGAGTTTACAAATAAGCTACTGTCCAACTTGATAGGCCAATATACATACTCTCCCAAATAACTTCTAATGGGATGTCTCCAGATCTCATAATTCTCATCCTCCACATGTTAACACAGAGGTCTCACATCATTGCAATTTCCCCCCAGCTTGTTGGGAATAGTAAATATGAGCTACTAAAAGGTTAAAGAAATGGTAAGCAAATCTGGCCACATGTGTGCAAACCCATGTCCTCTGTCTCTTTAAGTATGAAACAATAGCTGCATTGTGTAAACATAAGTAGACATCCTTAAATTATGAAGGAGGACTGACATAGGACCATAAAAAGTGGTCTATTCTTAACCTTACTGAACCAACAAGTAGAATATATTTACCCCTTGGGAAGAATCAAACTGAAAGGATTTAGATAAATACATGGATGATCAATTTATAAAAAGATAGTAAAGAGAAGTTAGAGATGCTTATGTACAACACTAGCCTTTAAGAGTCGTTTCCTAGAGAGAGACTACGATGTTCTTCCAAAAAGATTGTTAGGGACCCCTATCAAAAAATATCAGAAACTATCAGAAACATTTAAACAAGTGCTTATTTCTTATGTTTCTTCTTAACACTGAACTACAAATGCAGGCCATTGCTGAGAAGTGATTCCACATTAAAGGGTAAAATGAATCCACAAATCCTCCTATATTAACCAGTCAACAAATATTTCTCGAGAGCATTCACAAAGCTCTCAAGATGTCCTAACTTACCTGATTCAACAGGAAAATACACTTGCCTGACCATACATTATGAATATAATGGTTTGCTTTCCCTATAAATATGGGAGTCAATATCTTAGGAGTTTAGCTTGTTAAAAACATATACTAAACTGCATTAAGTATATATAAATAAAACAGGGAAATCATTTCTGGGTTTTCTAAAAGAAGTTCAGTTTGAAAATACTTTGTAAATTCTTTTTGCAACTGTTTATAAATGTAAACTCATTTGAAAAGAGACAAAATGTACATTGTGGCAAATATGAAAATGAAAAGCAAATGCCCAGTGCAAGATTTGAGCTGATATTTTAAAATGCTTGCTCTCCAAGTGAACAAAATCCTAAAATCCAGAAACTCAGGATTCCACCTGCCTTTCCCCGTCTTCATGGTAAATCAATTATGTTAGTGCTAGGACTCTAATGGTATAAGAAGTGAAGGGGACATTGTAGGTAAAGAGAATTTACACTATGGATGGGTTTACTGCAGACAACATTAAACAACATTGGCACTATTGAAAGTCATGTGAACAATAGCAAGGAAATGCTGAGCCCCATCTACAAGGTGTAATGGCAGGTAAGGTTGGTTTCTTGTGACAAAGTAATCACATGGCTCCATGATACCCTAGATGATGAATGGAGAACCAAGGTGTTCCCACAAGGGCCATTTTTTCACCACCAGAGAGGAAACAAAGAAGGAAGAAAATCCTTAAAGTTAAGCTTTAGAATAACTAAATAATTGTTATGAAAGATCTACGCAGAGAACATGGGAAATTTCCTTCGTTGTTCAGGAAAATGATTCCCTAACTCATTTCTTCAATTTTTTGGCCAAATGAAAAATGAAGAATATTAGAAAATTTGCAGTTAGAATTCATTCTGCTCCTAAAACATCTGTTAAACAAAAATAAAAAGTAAACACATTTTCTTTTCTTCAGAAATTTTATTCTCCAGATCATAATTTCCTTAAAGTTATTTATGAAATTATTAAGCTAAAGCAATCAGCAGAAAGAAAAGCAAATATTTATAAATGTTTATACCAAAAGCATTAGCATTACCAGTATCAATCAGCTTTCAATTGAACATAGCAAGGAAGTAAACCATTTTAAAATATATTTTAAAATCAGCCAATTTTTAACTTTTCTGAAAAACTCAAACAAATGTTTTGATAACATAATTTAACACAATTTTAAGAGAAAAAGTGGAGGGAACATGTATTGCATGTTGATTCTCAGCTCTAACATTGATTATCTGTATGACATTAGGCAGCTCACTTCACATCTCCTTATCTCGTTTGTTTTAAAAGTTGGCAGATTTCACATTAAAATACAGGTTTCTGATTTCTCTTAGAAAATTGTAAAGATTGGCAACATTGATCCTACATTTCCATGTGGCAATAAAACGCAGAAACTGAATAGCAGCATGGAATCTTGGTGTTGTATTATCTATCATGAAATAGATCAGCTCCAAATTTTCTTGCAGCTCTAATATTTTCAAGAGGGAAACCATATCACAAAATAGCCATTTAACCCCTCAGCTTTATCTGAATCTGGGGATAACAATATCCAACTATCATTTGAGCTTCATGGGGATAAAATGAAATATGAGTGGTGAATGTTTAGCACAGTGTCATGCATGTAGAAAATGCTTACTAAATGGAGGGAATAAAGGTAAACATAATGGCTGGAATACGGTCCTATGATGGTCAAGTCAATCTAACTGAAAATCACATACTGTTTATCCTCTTCCTAATGTAACACTAGTCCTATTAAAAACTCAACTATTTGCCTCTAATTTTCAAATATACTTTGCTCAAACAGGTTGTGATTCCCAAATGAGATGCAGATAATTGAAAGAAAACAGTGTTCTTTGAGTGTCTCTGGTTTTCGTATTCTCTACTTCAAGTTGAATCCAGCTATTAGTATTTGCTTTGCAGGAAGCTTTGATCCTACTTATTGAACTTGCCAAGTACATAGTCTACCATTGGTATTTTCGTTAAACACAAATAACCAACTTAACAGAAAATTCATGCTTGGCTCACTTCTTATTCATATACAAGCCACAAATGAGTCCAAATAGGACTCCACAGAAGTCTTTGTCATAGGTGTCCCTACTTCACAGGTATTGCCACCATTTCAACTTGTTCTAGTCAACCTATCACTTTTCATTCACTAGCTCATTTCCTCAGTCATCCTTCCATAAATAGATTGCTTTATTAAATAATGATCTTTAAATGGACTTGTTCCCAGTGTGTGATTGGCACAGACCACCCACACTTTAAAAGATTCATTTTAAAATATAATATGACTTACAGATACTTAACATATACTATTGTGTGTGTGTATTTATAAGGAAAAGATATTTGTAAATTCTAGTACAATACTTTAGGTAAAACATTTCAGAAAAATAAAATACTGTATACACTCTTCAGTGTTTGCTTTATTGAGATTTTTACATTTTACTGTGTAAAAAGGTACTCTTACCACCTCAGAATCTATGACAGATTAAATCAGAGTTGGCATAAGGGGTATTCCACTGACTTTCAGTGGAACATAAGGTTGAAGCTGAGAAAAGATGGAAATGAAATTGTCAGAGGGAAATTGTTGTAGTGAATATAGTCTGGCTTCTACCCCTTACCTGGATCATGGCTCCTGCCACCACTGTAATAAACCACTCTGCTCCAAGGGTTAATCCCTCCACCCATTCACTTCAGGGCTCTCAGATAAATATTTTTAACACAGAAGTGTGTTTGTTTTATTCCTCTGCTCAAAATTCTGAAGTCATTTGCTATTACTCAAAAATAAACTCTATGATCCTACATGACCCTGCAAGTTCTCTACACTCTCTCTGCTCATCTCCTCAAAGAATCCTAAGCTCCAACTAGTTCCAAGCAAGCTTTGTTACCTGAACACAGTACTCTCTCTAGGCCTCTGGACCTATGCCTGTCTCCTTCCCCTTCCTACCCTGTTAGTATTAGTCCCACTCTTCCTTCAAGTCTCAATTCAAGCATTACTTTCTCTTCCCTGGTTCTCTCAGGAAAACGTAGCCACGTCTTTCATTTTACTCTCCCTGAATGTTGTTCTATGACAGTTACCAAGTTTGTTTATGTATGAATTTCTCAAAAGCAGGAACCAAGTTTTAATTTTTTTGTTTTTACTCCCAGCACTAAATAAAGTGCCTGACACATCATAGGCAACTGGACATTTGTTAATCGTTGAATAAATGAATTTGTTGGATTTCTATGGCCTAAATACTTGCAGATTCCAATCTGCAAGGTCGTAAGACTATTCTTGTCATTACCGCTAAAATTAATTTAAAATGTGTTTAATTGTTTTTCTTTTGCATATCTTTTTTTAAATCACGTAGCTGTCTTCATTACTCCTCTAAGCAGTCCCTATGTTTGTAATACCCACTAATAACAGCAAACTATCTGATCCCATCAATATGGTAAGATCATTATTTTGCTGAATCCTATAAATATAAAACCTTCCAAGGATTCACAATACATTTGTTGTGAAATTTATAGGGTAATCATGCCACAGACTGCTTTGAGACCTAATTTCAAAATATATCATCAGACCAGTCAGATTACAGATATAATAATTAAAATTAAGAGATTCTTAATTATAATCACTTAATTTTCAGAAATTGAAAAATTTTTTTCTTAAGCTATCAATATAGTTGGATTTTTAGGAGAATAAGTCCCCCTTGTTCCATTCGCCATTTAAATCTTTCTTTTCACAGCTAAAGGCATGCACTCTGCTAACCACTATGGAGAGGTAGTTTGCCACTGAGATCATTATAAAATATGACTTATACTAAAGGAGCCCAAACCCACATTCTCTACAGTGATATAACTGTGTTTCTTTTTAATTGAATGCTTTGGATGAAACCACTATTCATCTTGGTAAAATCTCCCTCTTACATGCTTAGCCCAAAACGTAAATGTTCTAACCTACATTTCACAGTCATTCACAGAGAAGATTGTGGCCATATAGAACGGCGTGCTCTCTGTGAATGGGACTATGCACCTCAGTGGTTTCTAATTCATGGTGGCTTTTTTAGTGGTAAACATTTCGTTTACTTGGGTTCACACCCCTTGACTTTCACTTGGACAAACCTGAAAGCTCAAGGCATCTACAACTGCCAGCTTTTGCATAGTTTCTCTCCACAACCATCAATCTCGCCCTAGAAATAAAAGGAGACTAAACCTTGGTTTGCCCCAGTGTCATCTGGGAAGATGATGGATCTTTCATTGAATGTGAGCCAAGGATGACGTTCCCAAGCAAATGTAAACACTGTGTAATGTTCTGCCTGTTCTATAACTTGGGGAGTATGATTCTCTACACACAATGTGGCACATTTCCTGGACTAGCTACTTGAGTCAGATACTTCTAAAAAATTGTTACCAAGAGTCTTATCAGTGACTTAAAGCACCTTCCCTTTCTGTTTAATATTCATGATCATTTCGTTGATTAACATTGGTGTCATATCAAATGAAGTCACTATTTGAGTAAAAAATTCTCAGGAAGGAGAAAACTTTCCTCCAAAAAAAGTAACATACTATTCAGAGGTGATATTTAGGCACAAATGAAAAAGAAATGATTAAGACACAAATTTGGCATGAACATAGCTGGTCTACAAACATGTGTAGTATTAAGAATCTATACATAAACATATTTTTAGGTAAAATTAGGTTTGAATGTAGGTAGGGAGAAAAAAATGGCTATGAGCACATAAAAATAGATTTTTAGATTTGTTAAACAATTATTTTTCCTGCAAAAAACATTGATAATAAAAAACAATTCCCTAAAAACTGGGAAATTATATTTATTTTTTTCCTTTTTTTTAATTAGCAGGAAGCATTTTCGATATAAACGGGGCTCACTACATATTAGCTTAAGCTAGAAATTGCTTTTTCTAATCTCAGTAGAGGTTTGGATGAGGTCAATGTCACCTAAGGGAGACTATGCAGGAAGTCCCGGGAGGGGGACCTGCTGAAGAGGAGTTCAGTGCCCTCCATCACCAAGTTTTCAAATATGTGATTTGCTTTACCAAACTGAAATGAATTTAAATATTCATGCAACAGAATGAGAGACAGAAGCTAGTTGTCTAGGGAATAAAGAATTATGAATTTTGAAAGAAAGTGATAACTAAAAGGAGCTGGTGTTATTTTTGCTTTCTAGATGTATAGTTTTTGATCAAAGAGGCCTTGGAAAGATCTTCATTTTTCAACCATGGCTAAATACATTTCTAATATACCTTCAGCTAAATATTCAGATGAGGTTAAATGTATTAACTCTTCATCTTAAAAGCAAAGTGTTTTTAAAGACACCAATGTTATTACAAATGAAAATCATACCTCTTCTTCTATTCTTCAAAGACTGAATCTCTGAGGAAATCAAGCCAGGGATTAATGTGGAAGAAAAGGAAATTTCCTCAGGATTCTTAATTGAGATTTTTTTTAATTGAAAAAAGAAAAATAATTATAATCTCAAAGTATTTTTATATAAATCAATTTCCTAAAAATGGAATAATACTTTCCTAAATAAAAGAGGACAAAAGACTTTTTAATTTTGCTTCAAAGTCAGCACAATGGACACTAAAATACACAGCATGAATTTTGCCACACTCTTCTCCCACATCACTAAGTAGTTATGGCATCTGTTAGCAGGTCAGCCTGAATACACTCTCAGAATCCTTCTCAACTCATCATTCAGTTGGCCTCTACCAACAGATCAGATTTCCAATTCAAAAGGATACAAGAGATTGAGTCAGGCAGCAGATTGTGAGAGGGAGCCATGTGTTCCAGGACAAGTCCAAAAAAAATAAGCCATAGATTTGTCCTGATGTATATAGGATGAGGTACTACTTTGAAATGTCATTGCTGTATACATCATAAACAAAGTCGAAAGGTAAACTACAAAAGGGAAAATTATTTGCAAATGTACTGTCTATAAATATATCACTAACAGACTGATGATTAAGCACTAATATAATAATCTAAATATAATAATTATAATATTTAAAGAGATTATAATCCAATAAAAACATTAATATATGGAAAAATAAGCAAAGAGTACCAATAGGTGATTCAGATAGAAAATAAATTTCTACTATAACATGAAAATATATTTAACTTCATACATGAACAAAAATATATTTGGAGAATTAGTGAAATTTACAGCAAAAAAAAAAAAAAGAAAAGAAAACCAACAAAATATCACTAATAGAGATAGAGTTATAAAACTAAATGCTGGTGAGGGAATAGTGAGATGAGTACTCTCATACCCTACTCATGAAAATGCTAATTAATTTGAGGTAATATGCAGCTCTGCTTTTATTTCCCATCCCAAAACAAATTGTCCATTTTTTTCTGAAAGTATTTTGACACTTTTTTCATTTTCATCCAATAATACCAATTTCTGATACTTTATCATTAAATTATAATCAGAAATTTATTGACAAGGATATTTCCTAAAGTTTTAATAATAGCACAATGTTTCCAAAACATTGGAAACAACTTAGATGAACAATAATAGGGGAATTATTCAATGAAATATAGTCTATTCATTTGAGAGGAAATCATAAAGATAATAAGAAAAAGAAAAAACTATCTTCAGTATAATGCTAATTTTGTGAGTGTAGTATGAAAGTTTCCTTAAAAACAAAACTTAGAAAATGCATCAAACTACTCAGGAGTTACTTCTGGGTGCTGAGATTGTATATGATCTTTTTCTTTATGCTTATTTTTTGCAAGTAGTCTAGAATGAACATATATTAATTTGCATTAAAATTATTTTTAAAAATTAAGGCACATTACCATTTGATATGAAGGTTTCATATTATGAGAGAAAGGGATAGGAGAATGTAAGGACTGACAAAAAATATTGATAACTGAGATCCTGGTTCCCAATGGTAAGTGTTATGTATTATAAAATGTGCACAGTAATTTCCAGGCAAGCACTGCAGATCACACAGACGCCTTTCCACCACACTCAAGCTGAAACTAGTGCACACAACAGCTCATCATCTTGTATTACTCCATGCAGAATTTTTTTAAAAAGATTTATTTATTTATTTATTTCTCTCCCCTTCCCCCCCCCACCCCGGTTGTCTGTTCTCTGTGTCTATTTGCTGCATCTTCTTTGTCCGCTTCTGTTGTTGTCAGTGGCACGGGAATCTGTGTTTATTTTTGCTGCGTACCCTACGCAGGGGACACCCCTGTGTGGAAGGGCACTCCTTGCACATATCAGCACTGCACATGGGCCAGCCCCACACGGGTCAAGGAGGCCCAGAGTTTGAACCATGGACCTCCCATGTGGTAGATGGACACCCTAACCACTGGGCCTAGTCCGCCGCCTACTCTGTGCAGAGTTTTGGAGCTGTCTCTTTTGTTTCTGTCCTTCCTCTCTGCTTTATATCCTACAACCTCTTCTTACTTCAATGTCCATCTCCTCCATGAAATTTCTCCCCACCTCTACCCATCGCAATTTCTATTCCACTAGAACCTTAGATTATGTATTATCTATACCTCTTACTTGGCATTAAAATGATGTTGTCCTGTACCTCTGTTTTTTGTTTGTTTGTTTATATTGAGATTTTCACTTCCCAGCTGGATTTTTAAACTCCATTAGAGAAAGGATAATATTGAAACTCTTTTAAGTCTTATTCAATCTTCCAAGAAATATCTATTGAATGACTGGTATGTACTAGACATTATTTGAGGTGGTAGTGATATACAATTGGGAAGAAAAGAAGAAAGAAAGGAAAGAAAAGGAAGGAAGGAAGGAAGGAAGGAAGGAAGGAAGGAAGGAAGGAGAGAAAGAAAGAAAAGAGAGAAAGAGAGAGAACAAACAAATGAGGGGGGAGGGTGGGAGGAAGGAAAGAAGGAAAGAAGAGAGATAGGAAGAGAAAGAAGGAAGGGAGGGAGGGGAAAAATGGGGGGGAAATGAGAGAGAGAGAAAATATCTCTATGCGAAGGGAGACTTCACACCATGTCATATATAATGCAAGTACACAATAAATTATTACAGTGGCAGTGATAGTGATGAAGACAAAAATGATGACAAAGAAGAGTGCAATCATTTTCTATTGTAGCTATAACAAATTACCACAAATTTCACAGCTTAAAAAAACATCCATTTATTATCTTACAGTTTCCATGAGTCAGAAGTCCAGATAGTGGCTCAACTAAATCCTCTGCTTAAAATCTCACAAGGGAAATTAAGGTGCTGGCAGGACTGTGTTCCTTACTGTAGGCTCTGAGGAACAATCTGCTTCCATGCTTATTCAAGTTGTTGGCCAAATTCAGTTTCTTGCAGTTGTAGAACTAAGGTCCCCATTTCTTTCCTGCCTGTTAGCTGGGAGTCCCTTATCCTCTAGAGGCCCCTCTCTGTCTCTTGCACATGGCTCACTGGAATTTCACACTTGGAATTTCTTTAACTTCTTTTGCTGCATTGCTCTTCCCTCCAGCTGGAGAAAATTCTCTGCTTTTAAGGGTTTATGTGATTTAGATTGGACACACCTGGATGACCCAAAACACTGTCCACACTTTAAATTCCATCACCTTAATCACATCTGCAAAATCACTTTTACCGTGTAACATAATATGTTCACAGGATCCAGGGATTAAACTATGGACATCTTTGGGCAACCATTCTATCTACTACAAACATTAGTAACAAAGAACGACTATACAGAATAGTAACAAAGAACGACTATACAGAATACTCCTCACTGAAATTATGAATTGGAGAAAATTTAATTGGATTCCATGAATTTTTTCTTCTTATGAGAAACATTTCTACCACAGGCCTGATTTCCTAATGACCAGATCTAAAACACCTTGACAATATATTGCTTGTCAGTGTTTTTAACTGGCACAATCCATTTTTGCCATAGATCATCTCCTAATTAGCAAATTCCATTTTTGTTGGTTCAACTACTTCTTCACATCTTAGTCCTAACATCAGTTAGATGTTGAAAAACCTAAGGAACAAAGAAGTTTGTTTTGGGGGAGAAAAAAGAGAGAGCTGAACTACGTATTACCTCATCACACCCTATATTATGCAACTTCTCCTCATGACAAGATCAGATCCTGCAGTAAATAAGGCACTTAGGAGATGAGAGCATTAGAGAGGAGGACCTCAGGAAAGCTGTCTGACCTCATTTGGAATGGAAAGAACAGAGTGGTCAAAGAACTAATCCTGTGGTACCACAAACAGACTTTCAAGAGATTGTGGAGGGGACAATGCCAAATTCATATGACAGACAACTCTTTTAACACTTGTACAGTGCCACTTATTCATCTGAGGAGGCAAAGGAAATGCTTTCAACCTGGATCCCAGACACAGAAAGGAGCCCAGGTTTAAATGCCCCTCTCTGCCAAGGACAGAGCAATGTTCTTTGCCCATAAGTTGAACCAGCTGCCCAGGCCTGCTGATGACATCACTTTAAGAGGGGTGAAAAAATAAAATTATGGGTTTTTCTTCTCTGCATGAAACATATTCAAAGTCTAATTCCAAAGCAATGTCCAAGCACTGTGCTAATTCAGAAGACAAATACCTAAAAATATAATATTAAATGTAATTAATGCTGGATTATTGGGACAATCAAATTAGAAAATTCAGGGAAAGGTGAACCATGAAGCTAAAGTTTTTTCAAGCTGATTATTTTTTCTCAATCCTAACTCCTTTATCTCACCAATGAGAACACTGACCCTAGAACAGCTTCACTTTCTCAAGAGCATGTAGTTCCCCTGCTACAACCACCTTTGTGGGCTCGCCATTGCCCAACAGAAAATGTTTTAACTTCTTAGGCTGTCATTTGAGACTTTCCTCATCTTGATACAGTATATCTTTCAAATCAGATCACCAATTAATTACTGAATCATTACCAAGGTCAAGACAGTATCAGGTGCTGTGGGTATAGACAGAGTCACATGACAATTTTTATTTCTTAAAAGAGTCTACCATCCTATTTCCTACATGAATATTAACTACATAATTAAACTAATCTGCCTACTACCTTACAAACTTACCTTTGACTTTTCCACCTTGGCATCTTCATCCCATTTCCCTCACCTAAAGATCTCTCCAATATCACTGCCACTTTCTTTCAAAATCTTATCCATTCTTCCAGGCCCAGAGCAAATTCTCTTTTAGGAAGTCTCGTTCCATCCCCCATACTACTAGATACTACTAGTCAAGTGCTTCTCAACCGGGGGCAATTTTGTCCCCCAGGGGATATCTGTAAATGTCTAGAGACATTTTTGGTTACTTCAATGGGGAGAGGGATTGCTACTAGCACCTAGCGAACAAAAGCCAGGGATTTTATTAAACATCCTACAATGCACAGAACTGCTCCTCCACAATAAAAACTCATTCAGCCCAAAATGTCATGGTACTGAGGGTGAGTACCTCTGAACTAGACAGACGTGGTATCTCCTCCTCTGAACTCCTACAGGACCAAATGTGTGAACAATCTTTTGGCATTTAGCATATATTTTCTTTTCTCTTTGCTACTTTTTTTCCATTTACATATACTTTTCCCCCCAAAGTTTTGTTTTTTTCACTGTCAAAGGAATATATGAAAAATAAAAGGTAACTTGAAAAAAACAGAAAAACACAGTAAAATTAAAATGAATACCATCTATCCTTCTAGGATCTAAAATTAATGGTATATTTTTGTCCTTTTAAAAACTCTTTATTTTGAAATAATTTCAAACTTACAGAACAATTGCAAAAGTAATACCAACAGAGCCCTACCCTGACCTAGATGTCCAGATTCACCAATTCTAACATTTTGTCACTTATGCTATCTATATATCTATTTTCTCTCTCTTCCTTGAACATCTGAAAGGAGGTTGCATACAACATAGTCCTTGAACACATATTTCCATGTACATTTGTTACAAACAAGGATATTCACTCATATAATCACCTTAAGTGCAGTTATCAAGTTCAATAAATTTAAGAGTAATATAAAGCTTACATTTTATATTCCAATTTATTTTTATGTCCTAATAATGCCCTTTTGAGTCTTTTCTCCTCCATTCTTAGATTCTATCCAACATCATGGGTTGCATTTGTCATTATCTCTTTAGTTTACCTTCTTTGTTAATTATGGAAACGTATATACAACATAAATTTTCCCATCCCAGTCACTCCAGTATACCATTTACAATACCCTACACTCATTTTCATTAATGTGCTATTGCCCCTGCTTCCACTCCTAGTATCCTATTCTCTACTTTCTGTCCCTATGAGTTTGCATATTCTCTGATATTTTCTTTTTTGTTATCATGGAGCTTAAATTTAACATCCTAAGTCTATAAAAGTCTCATTTGCTTTGATACCAACTTAACTTTAATAGCATATATAGCTATGTAACTATACCTCCCTGTATCCCCACTTTTATGTAGTTCTTGTCACAAACTACATGTTGAGACCAAAATCACTGGTTTATTATTAAATTTTATGCATTTGCCTTTTAGATCCTGTAGGAAGTAAAAAGTGGAGTACAAACCAAAAATACAATAGTACTGGCATTTATATTTATCCATGTCATTACCCTCACTGAAGATGTTTATTTCTTCATACAGTTTCTATCTGCTGTCTATTGTCTTTCCTTTCAACCTGCAGAACTCTCTTTAGCAACTCTTGTAGGGCTGGTCTAGTGGTGATGAACTCCCTCAGCTTTCATTTATCTGGGACTGTCTTAATCTCTCCTTTAATTTTGAAATACTGTTTTGCCAGATGTAGAATTCTTGGTTGGCATTTTTTTTTTTTTTTTTTTTTTTTTTTGCTTTCAGCACTTAAATATGTTCATCCTACTGTTTTCTTGCCTCCATGGTTTCCAATGATAAGTGAGCACTTACTCTTATTGAGATTCCCTTTTATTTACATGTAGCTTCTCTCTTGTGGCTTTCGGAACTCTATCTTTGGCATTTGACAGTTTGATTATAACATGGTTCTGTGTGAGTCTATTTGGGTTTCTCCAGTTTGGAGTTCATTGAGTATCTTGGATGTGTATATTCATGTCTTTCATTAAATTTGGTAAGTTTTCAGCCATTATTTCTTTGAATGTTCTCTCTGCCCCTACCTTCTCTTTCTTCTCCTTCTGGGACTCCCACAATGCATATATTGGTACACTTGATGGTATCTCATAGTTTCCTCAGGTTCTGTTCACTTCTATTCATTTTTTACCCTTCCTATTCCTCATACTGAATGATTTCTATTGTCTTATCTTCAAGTTTCTATTTCTTTCTTCTGCCAACTTCAATCAGCTGTTGAAAAATTCCTAGAGGAATTGAAAAATTTCTGTTTTTGTGGTCTTTAGCTCTGGTTCCTTTTCATAGTTCCCATCTCTCTATTGATATTATCTTTGTGTTCATTTATCATTTTCCTGATTTCCTTTAGTTCTTTGTCCATATTTTCCTTTAGCTCTTTGGCATATTTAAGACCAATTTTTAAAATCCTTTGTCTGGAATATCCCAGGTCTGATCTTCCTCAATGATGGTTTCTAAAGCTTTAATTTTCTCCTTTGCCTGGGCCATAACTTCCTGTTTGTCTTTATGTTTTGTTTCTTCTGTTGAAACCTAGACATTTTGATATTTTAATGTTTAATGTTTCATTTCAAATTTAATATTTAATGTTTGATATTTTAATAAATTGCTTGAATTTAGGTTCTAAGAAGCATCCAGCTACTGTTATGACAGTTTTCTTTGAATGACAGGAGCTAACCAGAAAAAAAAAAAAGGAAAAAAGAAAACACCTTTTCCAGCTTTTGCAAATTTTCCTGTGCCAGTGCTTTCCTTCAAAGTTTATCCATACAATAAGTTTAGGGAATAACTCCAGGCCAAACTTTTACAGATCCTTTCTGTAAATATGTCCTGTCTTGCATTTGTCCCTGGGAATTCTCCCCATTTACACAGATATGCATGTCCCCCCTTCCCTGGGAAACAGTTTCCTCACTGTCTAGGACATTGCATTGTATACCAGCAATCCCTTGCCTCAGTCAGCCCCTGCTTTCCCATAACATTCTATAGGAGACATTTATGAAGAGCCTTCTACCCGCAAGACAAGTTTAGGAACGGCAAGTCCCTCAGGCTACACCCAGACAGAATGAGCCAGGTATATGAGCTCCCAGTATGTTCACAAGGTTTGTTCTGTTCCCTCCAGAACCAGGATCAGGGATCCCCACTGGAACTATAGGCCAGCTCAGTGCCAAACCAATGAGGCATGGGGTAGAGGACAGCTCAAGCATCACAAGATCCTGCTGCTTTTAAGTAGCCTTTTTCTTCATTAGGCACTTGCCCTATTACTTCAGTCTTGAACTCTTTTCTCAAGCTTTGAGAAAGATGGTTCTGCCAATTCTTGCTGGTTGTTCAAAACTTCGGTGGCTGGATGGAGCCCTGAAGTCCATCTCACTCTTCCATCTTGATTAAGGAAGGGCCTACATGCATTTTTTGCCAAAATAATTTGGAAAACTTCCAAATAAAGGAACGATTTTGTGCTTCTTAGCATGTCCATCAATATTTAAGTCTACACCTATTACAAGCATTGAAAAAAATTATTGATAGTGATAAAATATTTTTCTATTTTTCATTACCAATGAACATTCCAGTTTTATAGTTATCACTGCCACAGTTCCCTACTTCCAGTATCCACAGTACTCCCTCATTTTTATGCTGAGTCTTTAAACCCCTGCTTTCATGAAGAGAGAAAGTCCCAGTGGGAAAACAACAAACAACAAACAAACAAAAACAAACATAACCCCCATAATCCCCAGCTGGTCAAATCAGTCTGGACCAATCTGAAAGGGCAGTATGTGAAGTTCAGCACAACAAAGTCATTTGCCTAAATCACTATTTCATTTGATCACCATTTCCCATATCCGCCCTTCATTACACTTCTTTACTCTTTTATATACAACTTCTCTAGAGTTTTTAGTAGAAAGGGGAAGGAGTCAGGTCCTTGTCACAAATCCTGCCACTTTCTATTAGCTGGCTGGGATAAAATGCCCTAAAATAAAGAAAGAATTAAAAGTTCTAAATGCCCTAAGCACTGAATATTATCCTTCACTCTACTCCCAGATAGAATTCAAAATTGAAGTTCTAGTGTCCTCCATAGTGTCTACAATGATGCATTTAAAATATATCTAATACTTCTAGACAAAACCTTTCTCTCCTCTCTCTCTTTCTCTCTGGTCCTTCATACTACTGTTTTGCCAGTATCCTCAGCACATGTTTGATCTGCCCAGATGGAAATTAGTGGCTAAAAGGAATGGTCATTGACTGACATCCCTATCCTAAAAGCACTGAGAAATATTTTCTTTTAGAACAGATATTTCTATGAATACAAAATTAACCAAATAGGAACTGTATTAGTCAGGGTTCTCTAGGGAAACAAAATCAGCAGGAGATATCTGTCAATAGTATGAGATTTTATAAGAGTCTCTCATGTGACCATGCGGATGCACAAGTCCAGGTTCTGCAGGCAGGAAACCAGGGGTTCCGATGAAAGTCCAATGAAGGCCCTTAATGAGTTTCTGGGAGATGTTGGCTGTCCAAAGTCAAGCTGGAAAATTCTCTCTAAATGCTGAGATCATTTCCCTTTTAAGGCACTCAGCTGATTGGATAAAATATCACTCATTGCTGAAGGCAATCTCCCTGGTTGATCTTAAATGTAATCAGCCATCTATGCAGTAAATTCACTGATGACTGAAGGCCCATAAATGGCCTTGTGTTACAATTAGCCCAGTATTTGCTTCACCAAACAAATGGGCACAATTACCTGGCCAAGTTGAAGCATTAGCCTAACCATCACAGGAACATTTCCAAAAATCTGATCCAATGAAGTCTGACCTATCCCTATAATTACCCTAATCCAGACAACTCAAGGAAGAGTAGAACTACATCCACATTATAATTCTTATCTAGAACACTGATTTTCAATGTGACAGTATTGCCTTTCAGGTAGGGTTGCCAAAGTTAGCAAATAAAAATACAAGATACCCAGTTAAATGTGAAGTTCAGAGAAAGAATGAATGCATTTTTTTAGTGTCAGTAAATCTCGTGCAATACTTGGAACATACTTCTATAAAAAAATCATTCATTATTTATCTGAAATTCAAATTTAACGGAGAATCCTGGATTTTATTTGGCAACCCACGCACAAGGGGTATTTGTCAATGTCTAGAGGCATTTTGTTATTCAGAAATGAGGAAGACACTACTAGCATCTAGTTGGTAGAGGTCAGACATGATGCTAATCATCTTACAATGCACAAGATAGCCCACAACAACAAAAAATTATCCAGTCCAAAATGTCAATAGTGTTAAGGTTAAGAAACCAGATCTAGATTGACCTTTAAGAACATCTAATCTGCCCTCCTCTTTTATACAGAAAGGGGGAAAATGTCTAGAGGATTTAAAGTGGCATGCTCTAAGCCTTACCGCTAATTACTTTCATAGTTGGTCAACTTGGAGGCAAACCTAAAAAAATGGTTCCATTTCTGTGTGGCCCAGAAATGTTACCTATTAAAGCAGATACACTTAAGCTATCCAAAAGTGGATTCCTTCAGCCTTCTCCAATAGAAATCATTAATGGAACCCCCTGGGTGGCCTCTGGCTGAAAGAAGTGGAGGTGTGGGGTTTGGGAGAAATTTTTGTTCAAATATTTTTTCAAATCTTCTTCCCCACCCTTAATTTTATTTATAGGAAAGGAAGGAAGGGAAGAGTGAAAATTCTGGCTTGGAATATGTCCCAATTATGTCTCCTCTCCCCTACTCCCACTTTTTCCTTGACCTACAAAGATACATTGTTTGATTCTTTGGGAAGGTTCCACTTTCATTATTCAAGCTCCTTAACTGATCTCCCTGCTCCTGGATGTGGGAAAATTGCTTAAATAGAAACCACCCTAGAAGTTATTAAGTATTACAAAAGGAAAATGAAGGCATTGATGAAACCATAGTACAGATTATTTGGGGGTGGCCAAATGTCAGAGGCCTGTGAAATAGCACTAAATGGTGTGCTGAAAATGTATTCATACGTCAATTCTTGCCACATATGGTTTGCTTGGAGGCCCCTGAGCAAGCAACACGGCTCATCTAAGTAAAGAGCCAGCCAAGATAATCCAATGACCTAAGAATCTAATGACACTATACACTGTCTCTGATCCTGCTTGGTTTTACTTTAACAGACCAATTTTTATTTCTTCTCTTCTATGTGTATATACAAGGATTCCCTACCACTGCTTATTGAAATATTTTCTTAAATTATAATTTGAGTTTTTAATTCCAGTTTTTAAATATTCATTCAGCATGTTATTAATAATTAGAACAAATTTTTGGCAGGAATGGACTAAAGAGGAAAAATTGCTCTAACCACATTATCTAACTTATGAGATACCCATCATACTAAAAGGATATTTACATGAAATACACCATTGAATTTAGGAAGGACATACTTAGTGAAGACATTGGGTAAAAGGGTCTCCCTTCTCAGTCCCCTCAGCCATACCTTACAAAGGAAAAAAGACTGCCACTCATGTACCCTCCCGGGCCTTGTACAGCTAACCTCTGAACCAATTGCTTTTTCAAATTCTCTTGGAATGTCCACCATGTCACTGTTACGTATATTAATGCCCTTTTTCCCATTTTGCATCCCTAATAGAATGTGAAGATAATTTCCAGAATCCTCAAGGCACTTATGTGTTTGCTAGGAGCCAACTTTCCCAAATACTTACATTAATCCTGTGGCAGTTTCAGGTTATTTATGGATTCCCAAAAAGATAAGGATTATGTTTGTAAACTGGTCTGTTCATCTGGGTGTGATACCCTTTGAATGCATTAGATTCCACTGGCATGTCTTAATTAAATTACTTGTTAAGATTAGGGCTTTGGTTTGACAATGTCAGTAGGGTCCCAACCCCCTTGGTGGGCTGATATAAATGAACACCCACTCAAGAAGACACACAGGGGAAGTGGATTTGGCTTAACAGATAGGGCATCTGCCTACCACATGGGAGGTCCAGGGTTCAAACCCAGAGCTTCCTGACCTGTGTGGTGGGCTGGCCCACACGCAGTGCTGATGCGCACAAGGAGTGCTGTGCCACACAGGGGTGTCCCCCATGTAGGGGAGCCCCACACCCAAGGAGTGTACCCCATAAGGAGAGTCGCCCAGGGCGAAAAAAAGTACAGCCTGCCCAGGAATGGTGCCGCACACATGGAGAGCTGATGCAGCAAAATGATGCAACAAAGAGACACAGATTCCTGGGCCACTGACAGAATATAAGTGGAGGCAGAAGAACACACAGTGAATGGACACAGAGAGCAGACAACTAGGGGTGGGGGGGCGCAGGGGTGTGCAGAGAAATAAATTTAAAAAAAAAAAAGAGAGGACACACAGGAAGAGAGAGCGGTCCATAGACCTTGAAGAGGAGAGAGCTTTGTCATGTTTGATCCTGGGGCCCTGGAAAGAGCTGGGTCATTTGCCTGTTAGTTTGAAGCTGAGAAAGCCCAGAAAGAAACAAGCCCTATGCCAGTCTGAGAGAGAGGAAGCCTGAATCCTTTCAGAGATCACCCATCATCTTGCTTCAACACATGGCAACTCCTTTGGTGAGAAAAAAGACTTGAGTTGGATTCTTTAGGGCCTTGTAATTGTAAGCTTTTACCCCAAATAAATACCCTTTATAAATGCCAACAGATTTCTGGTACTTTGCATTAGTACCCCTTTGGCTGACTAACACAAATCCCTCCAAGTTTGTCAGCTAATTATAAGTAATTCAAATCAAATGTTATTTGGAGAAAGAATATTCTTCTGACTCCTGTATCTAATTTCATTTTATTTCAGAAACCACTTAAATCTTTGCACAGTCAATAGAGATGGCAGTGATATTCATGACTAGGAGTCTGCAGAATTCCTCCTGCCATCATCTCTTTATTTAAAAGGCAAGGGAGGGAAGCACACTTGGCCTAATGGATAGGGTGCCCGCCTACCACATGGGAGGTCCACGGTTCAAATCCCAGGCCTCCTTGACCCATGTGGAGCTGGCCCATGTGCAGTGCTGATGCATGCAAAGAGTGCTGTGCCACACAGGGATGCCCCCGTGTAGGGGAGCCCCATGAGCAAGGAGTGTGCCCCGTAAGGAGAGCTGCCCAGCGCAAAAGAAAGTGCAGCCTACCCAGGAATGGCGCTGCACACACGGAGAGCTGACACAACAAGATAACACAACAAAAAGAAACACAGATTCCCGGTTCCACTGATAAGGATAGAAGTGGATATAGAACACACAGTAAACGGACACAGGGAGCAGACAACGGCGGGGGGGGGGGGGGGGGGCGGGGGTGGCACGGAGAAGAAATAAATAAAAAATAAATCCTTAAAAAACAAAAAAGGCAAGGGAAAAATCTCCAGCCCAGTAAGTGAGAGTATCTAAGGATTCTTTGTTTGGAACTACATTGAGTATATGGTGCAGTGTCCACAACCACAATCTTTTTCAGGAATGTGATGCAAGCTAAGTAGAACCATCAGGTTGTTTCTGCTAAGACTCAAAGAATGTATAAAGACTAAAAAGGAGTGGAGACTTCTCCCCAGAATTTAGCACCCTTTTGAGAAAGTCACCTTCTTGCCATTCTGAAGGCATTCAGCTCTTATGGGGCTTTTTAATGACATAAGGCCATTTTATATACATTTATTTTCTTAAAAAGAAACTAAAAAGGGAAGTGGATGTGGTTCAAGCGATTGGGTTCCCATCTACCATATGGGAGGCTATGGGTTTGATTCCTGGGGCCTCCTGGTGAAGGTAAGCTGACCCATGCCACAGATGACCCATGCTGTGGAGAGATGGCGGCCCATACTGCAGAAAGCTGGCACAGTAAGATGACACAGCAAAAGTAGACACAGAGGAGAGACAGTGAGAGATGCAGCAGACCAGGGAGCTGAGGTGGCTTAAGTGATTGGGTGCCTCTCTCACATCAGAAGTCCCAGGAGGGAAGAGATGAGAAGAGAAGACAAGCAGACACAGAAGAATGCACAGTAAATGACACAGAGAGCAGACAGCGAGTGCAGGTGGCAATGGGGTGGGGGGGAATACAAAATAAATAAATAAATAAATAAATAAATAAATTTTTTTAAAGAAACTAAATATTTGGGGGGAGTTATCATCTCTTAAAACAAACAGCTGTATATTATCTAGGAGTAATGATAGATATTAAATACTTGTGAGGCATATGCTCAACCACTGAGCTACACCCCCTCCACTCATTTGCCATTAAGGCTTGATTTAGTACTCAGGTGAAACATTCCCCTTTTAGAAATGGGAATTAATCCCCTATTACTGAGATTCCATCAGGAACTCCATTCCCAATTATGAATGTTAGGTTTGTTTTCATACATCTCATCTTGGAAGATAATGAAGCAATATGGCTAAAAAACACTACAAAAGACTGAGATTTTCTAGTCATTACTAAAAATATGTCAAATTAGAATGACTGACAGCTTTTTTTCAGCTTTGTTGTCTATGATTTACTTATAAGAGAGATGAAATATGTTGATAAAAAAGATTTAGCCCAAATAGATTTATGTAGAAATATTTGGTACTTTCAAATTTTTCTGTGGCCAAGATGTTGGGTACATCACTTGGGTACTGTTACTAGCCCCCCCCCCCACACACACACACACAGACTTCCATTTATATCTAGATAACCTTTCCCTTTTTTGCAAATCATCTCATCAAATCAAATTCCAAGAAATTGAATCTCTCCTACTCTAAAAAAAACTTGGTTGTTAAGAATCTTAGCCCACAAAAAAATTATAATGACAAAAGTTAACACAGTCAGTCCTTACTATGTGCTAGGCATTGCTCAAAGTTAAATCATCTTTTTGTAATCATCAAAATGTCATTCTAATTTTAAAGATGAGGAATTTGAGACACAGAGAAGTTAAGTTACTTAAGTAATATTACTCTGCTGGCAAGTGACAAAGCCAGAATTTAAACACAGGCAGTCAGTTTCCAGAGTCCTTTCTCATAAAATTGTATTATGCTGCCTCTCATGACACCATAGAAGAATATTTCTTAAGTTGGACATGCCTACACTTATATTTAAATATAGTTTTAAGGGAATCATATTTTTTACTCAATATAATATTATGAATATTTCCCCAACTTTCATAAAGTAAATAGAAAAGGTAAGTCTATCTTTCTCAAAGCACAAAACCACTTGAGAAGTTTGAGTACAATATAATTTTCCTTTGGAAGCTTGTTGCTTGAGATATATGGAAGAGTAGGATGATCATCCCTGGCCTAGAATTTCAATTCTGGATCTGAGAGACATAAGACAATTATTTAATTTCTCTGTATCCCTTTTTTTCTCTCATTTGCAAAATGAGAGGGCATTGGTTAAATTAGGTAGTCTCCAGATTATATACACTAAGAACCTTGAGCAAACACACATGGAAAACAAACACTGAAGAATTCTTACCAAGCACCACCTCAACAAGCATAAAGTGTATGCATGTGACCCAAGGGCTCAGTAGAAAAGAGGACAGGGCCTGATAGATCTGGTGGGTGAGGAAATGTTTTCTGCAAGAACTTTTAAGTGGGGGTAGTGGTTTGTGCAAAGGCATGGCAAACCCCAGAGAAAAACAGGATGTAGGTGATGTTTCTTTAGAGTGTCCTTCCCCAACAGTGCTTCTTTACCTCTCTGCCAACATTTTTCAGCCTCCTTGTTCATGTCCCATTCTGTTTCCTCCCTCCCCACCAGTTCTCTTCCTGTACTATTCCTCTCATCCCCTTCACAACTGTGAAGACCACAGGACCTGCTCTTCCTGTTTGTCTCATATCATTAGGGTTCCAGATATATTACAATTAAAGATGATATTTTAACTATTTAAAAACCAATCAGAATATCAGAATGTATGCCACCTATAATGATGAAAGGGGTCCTCAGGCCTGTGGCACTAGGCTTGAATCCTTTAGTTTCTGGATTGTGGGAGGCCTAGAGAATCCCAGAGAAGGAGCCACACAGCTGAAATGGCAGAGTCACCGACCTAATGGAAAGGCCACTGGCCTAATCAGGATAGGTAATAAGCAGGAAGTAACTACAGAAAAATGACCATTGCCCTTCAGCACCCCCATAAGAATAAGGGTGTGAACTTTCTGAGGGAGCAGTTGAAGCAGATTAGAACAGGGAAGTGAGAAAAAGAGTCATAACATGGCCAACAGACAACATGGCCATGAGACCCCACCAAGACCTTGACCTTGACCTTGAGGTCCCAGTTGGAACTCTTTCCAAGGCTGAGGGGAAGTCCCAGATATTCCAAGCAGGCCTCACAACTGGCCTGCACCATTGGTGGAGTAATCAATAACAGCTGGGGCCCTCCCCTTAGCATTAGCAAGGAGAGGAATAATTAATACCTTAAAAGATGACCACACAAGCCAATACTGCTCTTTCTGCCTAGAGGAGCCTGCACTAAATCTTGGTATGTAGTTCCATCCTTCTCTCCCATTTCTCAGCAAGCTCTGTTCTTTCCCCCATTCCCAATAAATACTCTTTACTGGCCTAACTTTAAAAAAAAAAAGATAACAGCTATAAACAACTAGTTTTCACATGTAGGCATGTACCAATTGAATGTCAGTCCTCCCAATAATAGAAAGTAATTGAAAACAATATTAAATCTTTATTGGTTAGACCTCATATATGTGTAATATGTATATATTTATAGGTACCGCAGCTACTTCAGGAAAATCTCTTTCTTTCCTCACTCTAAACTCCACAAAATTCTCTCTCAAACCCAAACCAAGTCTACTGCTCAGGCTCTATTTTACAACCCTGCTACTCCATTGCTTTCTGGGGTGCAAAGATGAGTCAGGTCCATATAACCCATTCCTTTACTCTTTCTAAAGAACTCATCTTTCTAGTATCTCCAGTTCTCCACTATGCCCATCAGTACCACAGTGACTTAAGAGCAAGGTAGGAAGAGTACAGGTGGGGAGGGGTTGTCAAAGACTGGGACTACTCAGATATCCATTTATCTTTCATTGTCACATGATCTCATCTATACACGAGATCTTTACAGAGGAAGCAGAATCAAAAACAAGCAGACCGTATTTAAGAAATGTCAAGTCAACCTATTTGCTACTGTCAGAGAGTAAAAAAATTAGATTTATGAGAAATGGTCATATCTGTGAGCAAAGGACCTTCAGGCCACAGAGTCTGCACTTAGTATCATGTCCTGGAGCATTTGTGCATCTTATAATTGCCACTCTTAGGTCACAACTCAAACTGACTATTTTGTCCCCTACATGTCCTGTACCTCCTTGTAAGCTCATCGAAAGAAGGAATTTTATTTATTTGAAATTTGCTACTTTTTGGCACTTAGCATCCAGTATACAAACAAGCAACTAATCATTCAATAATCTTGTTCTATTTTAATCTAATCGGTTAGTGTGTGTGTGTGTGTGTGTGTGTGTGTGTGTGTTTGGGAAAAGGGTAGGACTAAAAAGAAAAAGAACTAGCTGATTATGCCAAAGTGTAAACATAGCTAAATATATTTTCTTTTACATTAATATCCAGTTTTGTATTACTAAATTTAAAAAACAAATCAGCTGAAAACAGACTGAATGAGAGTTCCCTATGTTAACTCACACAATTCCTCTGAAACATCCTCTGAAACATTCAAACCTCAGAGAGTTTTCTGGATATCATATCCAGATGTCACTGGCCATACCATGGACCACTATAATCTATTTTACCTGGAAAGCAGCCAAAGGTAAAAGTCCTAACAAAAGAAAAATATTAATAAATGCATTACAAAATCAATGTGGTCAACCTCAGAATAAGCTCTTAATGTTTCTTATCTTAGTTTATTCACATTAATTTTTTTAGATTTCATGACCCTAATTCAGAATTGGTGAACCTTTCATTATCATTGTATTTCCTTAGCCAGAGATGTTTATAAATGGTCTTATTTCTGAAAGAAGATACTAGTTGAGTTATTCAAATTAGGACTCACATGCACGTGTTTAACAGGAGTTAAAAATAAGGCATAGAAAAGAGACAGGAGAGTAAAGCTGAAAAAAAAAATGCTATGCTTCTGTGACTTTTTTAAAAATCCATGTTTCATGAATTAAAACGATGGGAAACTATCATGATGTCTAAATATTTAAAAAGGAAATATTATGCTTCAAAGAGGTCAGTCTAGCACAGATGGTGGACTGCTCTGTCTGAACTTAAAACTCTAAGACATCAGACCTTTGATGTAATCCTTTCAAGATTATAATGCTCCCACTCCAGAGTTTCGATTAACTTGTTTTTATGGGACCCAGGCCTCATGTTCAAGTACTTACATCTCATTATTTCACTCTTTTAAATTAACATCAAGATTTTTCCTACAACTTAAAAAGAAATTATTTGTGCTTAATGTTTTTATGTATTTAAAGTTTTGTTATATTTAAAGTATAATAAAAGCTATAGCAATTTGGCTCCTTTAATTACTGAAAATATAATGGCACTGGGAAGAAAGATATACTAGTATATGTCCTAACATAGCATTGATATAAACAAAAAAATTTAGGGAAGTGGACTTGGCCCAATTGATAGGGCATCCGTCTACCACATAGGAGGTCCGTGGTTCAAACCCTGGGCCTCCTTGACCCATGTGGAGCTGGCCCATGTGCAGTGCTGATGCATGCAAGGAGTGCTGTGCCACATAGGGGTGTCCCCCACGTAGGGGAGCCCCATGCGCAAGGTGTGCACCCCCGTAAGGAGAGCTGCCCAACGATAAAGAAATTGCAGCCTACCCAAGAATGGCGCCGCACACACAGAAAGTTGACACAACAAGATGATGCAACTAAAAGAAACACAGATTCCCAGTGCTGCTGATAAGGATAGATGCGGTCACAGAAGAACACACAGAAAATGGACACAGAGAACAGACAACTGAGGCGGGGAGTGGGGAGAAATAAATTAAAAAATAAATCTTTAAAAAAATATTCTAAATCACTTTCTGCAAAAATCACAGAAAAACCTACACACTAAATATTCATGCCCGAGGGAAAACATTTCCTTTTTTAAACCCAAAAGTATATGCCTGAACATTCTGTGAATGCTAGCAAGCAAAATTTATGGACAAATCTTCTCCTAGCTCATTTTAAAAACAAAATGATGATATTCTCACCCAATCCTACAGCCAGGCAATTCACACCTTCTGATGTACAAAGACTTTTAATTCATTAGCAGAGAATATATTTGCTTACCTAATATATTTGCTTGACACTATTTGCATCCCTGACTCTTCCCCAAAATCCGCACTTGCAAATTCAGCAGCTTAGCTCCTCTACTTCAATCTTTAATAGTCATCTCAAATAAACATGTCCAAAACTCAAACTCTGGTTTTTCCCTTAAACTGCTCCTCCCATCACCTCCCCCATGTCAATAAATGGTGATTCCATCCTTCTAAACGAGAAGCTAAAGACTTTTGAGTCATACTTACTTCCCCCTTTCTCTCATACATCCAATCCATCCAGAAATCTGATGGTTGTGCTTACAAAATTATCCAGGTTCTGACCATTTCTCACCACTGTCATTACTGCCTCCCTAGACCTAGCAATGATCTTTCACCTAGATATTGCAACAGGTTCCAACTGCTTCTGCCCTTGTCCCACTACAGTATCTGCTTAACACAGAGACAGATTGAACCTTTTAAACTTAAGACACTATGTTCCTGCTCTGCTCCAACGTTTCTCAGGGTAAAATAGAAAATTCTTACAGTGTCCTCCAAGGCCCTACCTAATCTGTCCATCTATTACTTCTCAGACCTCCTTGCCAACTACTCTCTCTCTTTCTTGCTCTGCCCTATCCAGTACCAGCCTTCTTGCTATTCCTCAAACATTCCAAGCATGCGTCTGTCTTAGGGCCTGTGCCTGGACTGTTTCCTCTACCTGGAATGCTCTTTCCGCAGATATTGGCATGGCTTACTTCCCACTTCCTTCAAGTCTTTACTCAAGTATCACTTTCTCAGTAAGGCTTACCCTAACCACCCTATTTAAAAGTACAACCCTCCTTCCTCTACCTATCCCTCAGAACTCCTGATTCTTCTTACTCTGCTTTGTCTTTTATTTTTCCATAATCACCTTTTAATTGTGATATGACCTACTTATTTACTATATTTACTGTTTATAATATCCCCCACCATTGGCATGTAAGCTCCATATGGAAAGTGATTTTTGTCTGTGTGGCTCAGTCACATATCTCAAGCACCTGAAGCAGTACTTGGCACATGGTAGATACATAATAAATAGTTGTTGAATGGATGAATATATGAATGCAGTACTTTATCAATAGTGGGGATTCACTGCTAGTCTTCACTTTTGCATTCATTCACCAACAATTTCATTGAGTAGTACCCATTCTGTGCTCAGTACATATCTTTCCGTTAGACTCTGACAAAATTTGGGATCACATTTGATAACTAACCTATAGAGATAAGATTACTGAAAGGGAAAGAACCTAAATTAAGAGGTCATCTATTATAGTTCAACACTGTCTGATGGAGCTTTCATCAATATCTATGCTGTCCAGTATGATAGCCACTAGTTATTTGTAGCTATTAGGCACTTAAAAAGCAGCTAGTATGATTGAGGAACTGAATTTTTGTTTATTTAAAGTTATTTAATTTACACTTAAGTAGTTACATGTGACTGGTGACTACAGTACTGAACAGTGCAACTCTTGTTCATCCCTTTGCTTCTACATAGGATTTTCCCTAACATAACTAAGGCAGGTTGTTAACTATACCACTTTGTTTCTCAGAAAAGATTACCAACATCTAGTTACTACCTCCTCTTAACTATCTGTGGTTCAAGAGTGTCTTCTTTCAGAAATATTAGTTTGTCTGCTAAGGTAAAGTTTTTATATTATCTCAACTAATTTATAAAATATGAAACCAGAATTTATCTTCTAAATGCAATAGCACATTTTATGTACCTTACTACTGCCATAATTAATTCTTTTTCACTTTCTCAACTTTTATTTTATAACTTTATTAAAGTAAAATTGATGTACAATAAACTGTGTGTACTTCAAGTGAAAAATTTGATGAGTTTTGACATATGTATACACCGTGGAGCCATCATCATATAAGTCATTTAAAGTTTAACCTACCAGGGCCATTGCTGACCCATAGAACATCCTTGTGTGAATTAGAAAAAGATACTCCTCCTGTCTTGCAGATGTTTTCCCCCACCAGGAAGCACAGTGTGATGAGAAATGGGGAGCAAGATTTCAGCTCTCATCTACCTCCTCAGTCAAATGCCTTCACACAGTGAACAGCACACACAACCATAAACGGTAGTCCTGCAAACTAATTGATAAACAGATTTTTTTTTTGAAGATTACAATCTAGTTTCCATTTTCAGGATGGTAGAATGAGAATATTGTAACCTCTCTTCCCACTGTAAATGCTTAAATTTTTGAAGGTATTTTTAAAAATCCATATAACTAGAGAAGAATATCAACCCTTAGAGGACCAAAAACTTTGAGAAAACACCAGAAGACAAATAAGATGGGATTAGAATGAAGACTAAAACCACATCTCAAAACGTGTAGCAGTTATGGAAGGTAAAGGAGCAAAGGTGCTGGAGAATGTCAAAGGTGCCAGAACCACTGCTTCAGGTGTGGCCTTTACAGCAGATAGTGAGCAACCAGTTGGCATGCCAGTCAAGTAGCAGGCTGTCACCAACCCAAACGATAAATTCTATGCCACCAAGTGTCTTATTGACTAGCAATATGATGACCCTGAAGTACAGAAAGATACTAAAATTGTTCCCTTTAAAAATTGTCTGTGCTACCAATGATGATGCCTGCATAGAAGCACATGGAAAACTCTATTCTCTGAGTCATATTGGAGTATTTTTATTGATGAAGATGAAGAAGCCTGCAGAAAATTACTTGGGTCAAACAGAAAAAAAAAATTGTTTATTTCAATGACTCTCAGAGATAAGCCATTAAGGATGCAGGTCAGATATCTGGATGAAACATGCTTCAAGGGATTAATGAACTCACAGCTGCTGCTCTGGCCTAAGGTCTAGCAAATTAGAAGGTAAAATCACTTCTGTATACAATTTAGGTGGTAGAACTTTTGATATTTCTACCCTGGGAATTCAGAAAGGAGTGTTTGAGGTAAAATCCACCACTGGAGACACTTTCTTAGGTGGTGAAGATGTTGACTAGTTCTTGCTATTACACATTGAGAAGGAGTTCAAGAAGGAGACAGGGGTAATTTTACCAGAGACAACATGGTGCTCAGGAAGCTGCTGAGAAGCTAAAGTGTGAATGCTCCCAACTGTACAGACTGACATCAACTTGCCATATTTAACAATGGATGCTTCTGGACCCAAGGGTTTGAAAATGAAGCTGACCCAGGTTCAATTTGAGGGGATTGCCACTGATCTAATCAAGAGGAGTATTGTCTCATACCAAAAAGCCAGACAGAATGCAGTAGTTGGCAAGAATGGCAGGAAAAGTGATTATTTTTGGTGACATGATTAGGATGCCCAAGGTTCAGCAGACAGTACAGGATCCTTTTGGCTGAGCTCCAAGTAAAGCCATCAATACTGATGAGGCTGTGGCCATTGGTGTTGTCATTCAGGGAAGCTTGCTGGCTGGTGACATCACAGATGTGTTGCTCCTGGATGTCACTCCCTGTCTCTAGGTATTGAGAGTCTGGGAGATATCTTTACTAAACTTATTAACAGGAACACCATTATTCCAACCATGAAGAGCTAAGTGTTTGCCACAGTTGCTAATGAGACAGACTCCAGTGGAGATTAAGTGTGTCAAAGTGAGAGAGAGATGGCTGAAGACAACAAACTTCTTGGTCAATTTACTTTGGAATTCTCCCAGCCCCTTGTGGAGTCCCTTGGATTGAAGTTACATTTGACATTGGTGCCAGTGGAATCGTACATGTTTTTGCCAAAGATAAGGGCACAGGATATGAGAAGCAGATTGTGATCCAGTCTTTGGGTAGGTTAAGCAAAGATGATATTGAAAATATGCTTAAAAATGCAGAGAATTATGCTGAGGAAGACTGTTGAAAGAAGGAACAAATTGAAGCAGTTAAATATGGCCAAAGGAATCATTCATGACACAGAAATTAATATGGAAGAATTCAAGAATGAATTGCCTGCAGATGAGTGCAACAAGCTTAAAGAAGAAATTTCCAAGATAAGGGAGTTCCTGGCTTGCAAATATAGTGAAACAGGAGAAAACATAAAGCAGGCAGCATCCTCCCTTTAGCAGGCATCACTGAAACTCTTTGAATGACATACAAAAAGATGGCATCTGAGCGAGAAGGCTCTGGAAGTTCTGGCCCTGCAGAACAAAAGGAAGATCAAAGGGAAGAGAAACAATATTAGCTGCAGTAAATTTTGGAGCAGAAAGGAGAACATATGAAGCTTAGGAGTGAGGGGACTTCCTGAGGAGAAATGGGCAAAGTTTAGTCTTACTATGTTTTTGCAGTATTCTATATATAATTTCCATACTGTGTAAATTTAGTGACTATCAGTTGATTACTTAATGAACAATAATTCCAACAGTACAAAGTTCACAATGTTCTGTCTCTAGCCTATCATTTTCCAGCTGCATGTAAAAGTGGGGAGGACAATTAATTTATCATTATAAAGACAACATTGTTTAGTGAAGAAGTGTCCATATTTTTAAGAGTTGAAGCATGTCACCACAATGAAGATAGTCACAGAACTGGAATGAAATCATTTAAGGGTGAGATCTTCTAGTTAGCTGAGTATTGCTGTACTGCCCTGTGTGTACATGGAGTCCTTCTGCTGAGGCTTTGCAAGATCTATAGATGGCTAAGTTAAATATTTGTTAAGTACAGCTTTTAAAATGAGGCTTCCTAACATTCCTAAGGCTTACATTTCTAGTTGTCTTTTAGCCAGTGCACATGGCACCTACATCTTTGTTAATTGTTCTTTTTTGATCCATTCCAGATTAAAATAATTAAATAAATATGAAAAGCATCTTGGAAAAAAAAAAGAATAGGGGAGTGCTGCCAAAAATGCTTGCAAGGAATACCAAGGACTAGAGGGGAAGCCAAGGAAAACTGACAGTGATTTTTAGAGGATGGCATCAAGAACAGTCAAGAAGGTTGAAGTATGTACATCCTCTATATCAAGGTAAACCATATTCTTAGTTAAATAGCAGCAATGGGAAATTTGGCCTTCATGTGGGAGGAAGAGATATGGGAGACTGGGTTAGGGAAACACACAGTGCCGTGGATATCCTAGATGGCTGGCATTACCCAAGAAGAATGAGATCCACCACAGCAGTGGCAGTCCTACCCGTCCCACAAACTCTTTAAAACAGACTATATGGTGGTTTGGAACTGCATGTGCCCCAGAAAAACATGTTCTTAAAGTTAATCCATTTCTGTAGGTATAAACCCATTGTAAATAGAACATTTTGATGAGATTACTTCAGTTAAGGTATGATCCACCCCATTCAAGATGGATCTTAATCCTCTTACTGGAGTGCTTTATAAACAGAATGGAGAGAAACTGGGAGGGGCAGGGGGAAGCTTTGGAAGTAAGAAATTGAAATCAACAAAACCAAGAAGAGAAGGGAGAGACCAGCAGACACCACAGACATCACCATGTGCCTTGCCATGTGACAGGACCCAAGGATCACCAGCAGCCAGGCTTGGGAAGAATATACAGCATTGATGATGTGTTGATTTGGACATTTTCTCAGCCTCAAACTGTAAGTTAATAAATTCTCATTGTTTAAAGCCAGCCCATTTCATGGTAACTGCTTTGAGCAGCCTAGGAAACAAAAACAGCCTAAAATACAAGTTTCAGCAACAAATCCTGCCCATCTCTCTAAGCAAGGTGCAAGGACACATGGAGAAGACAGCCTAACAAGGAGTCTCAACTACAAGAATGCATAGTCAATTAGGAACCACTCAGCAAATTAAGAAAACAGAGCTCCTTGCTATAAAAAAAGTGAAGAACTTACACTCAGGCACCAAAATTAAGAAAGAAGTCAGAATAGGACTTTGGAGTAAGTTTAATTCATACCCACAGAGACATTTGAGAGGATATTGAATCCATAGAAAGTCATCAATTAGAGAGCACAACAGTTAAAATTTAGATCACTGAAACAGAATACTCAATAAATAGTCTACATAACAGAATAGCCAAAGAACAAATTACAGGACTAGAATATTAAGCCAAAAGTTCTTCCAGAAGGCAATAAAAAAGGGATGAAGGAATAAAAGTGTGAAAAAAAGTTTAGAAAAAAACCACACATGAATTTTCAAAACCAAAGGGGCAGGGAAAAAAGTGTTAAGTCTTCTATTGTATACCCAACCAAATTATCATTCAGGTATGAAGGTGAAACATGAAGCAACCAGAAATCTTACAATCCATAAACATTCTTTGCCAGGCAAAATAAAAATGAATATAATAAGGATGTTCTGAAAAGCAATGACTAACAAAGAAATCCATTAAAGTATATTTTTTTAAAGATTTATTTTATTTTTTAATTTTTTATTTATTTCTCTCCCCTTCCTCCCCATTATCTGCTCTCTGTGTCCATTCGCTGTGTGTTCTTCTGCATCTGCTTGCATTATCTGGCAGAACTGGGAAACTGTCTCTTTCTGTTGTGTCATCTTGTTGCGTCAGCTCTCTGATGTGTGGTGCCACTCCTGGGTGGGCTGTGGTTTTTTCACATGGGGTGGCTCTCCTTGCCAGGTGCACTCCTTGCACATGGGGCACCCCTAAGCAGGGGCATCCCTGCATGCCATGGCACTCCTTGCATGTGGCAGCACTGCATGTGGGCCAGTTTACCACACAGGTCAGGAGGCCCTGGGGATCGAATCCTTGACCCTCCATATGGTAGACAGATGCTCTATCAGTTGAGCCATGCTTCCCTAAACTATATTATTAATCCTAGATAAGTGTTGATATTAAAACAACATAATAATAAATTTTTAAATAACAATGAAGAACTAAAATTCCAAATTAAGCCAACATGTGAGAGAATGGAAATAGGAGGGACTGCCTCAAGTGAAATTAAAGCCTACAAAGATTTTATTTTTGTTCAATGAATATAGAGACAAACTTATTAATCTGTATATTACCAGAAAATATATTTAGTTGAATGTGTTAAAAAGTGAATAGAAATTGCTTGAAGAATACAAATACAATTTATAATGTTTACACCATCAGAAAAAAGAATAAAAGTAAATCAATCCAATAAAGGGAGAAAAAGATTGAAACAGTAACCAATGACTTAACCCCTCAAAATTACTAGACCCAGAAAATTTTGTAGGCAACTTTCATCAACCCTTTAAAAAAAATTCGTATTTTAAACAAACAAGCATGGGGGGGGAAATGAGAAACTCCAAACCATTTAAGGTATAACATAGGCTTTCTACAAATTTTGAAGAAGAGTACATAAGGAAAGAAAACTATAGGCCAATCTCACAAACAGGAACGTCAAAATGCTAGCTAAAGTATTAGAAATTTAATTTAGCAATATAGTAAAAAAATGATGCATTATGATCAAGTAAGTTTTAATCCCAGGAAGGTAAAGATAAATTTTTCTAATGGCAAATAATCAGTGTAATCAACTGATCTATTCATATGACTCAAGAGGAAAAGCAATTTCAATAGATGCCCCAAAGACTCAATTGTGATTATGTACACATACACACACATACACATAATATGTATGTACATGTACACATTCATATGTATATATGTGTGGTGGTAGTATATGAAAGTGAAAAACAAAAAGAAATTCCCTTAATTTTATAAAGAATATCTACCTCAAAATACAGCAAACATAATATTTATTAGAAATATTTGTTTTAAGGTCAAAAACAAAGAAAGGAAAGCCCTGCCACTGCTACTGTTCACCATCAAACTGGATGTCCTACCCAATAGAATTAAATAAGGAAATCAAATGAGTGGTATAAATATTGGAAAGTAAGAAAAAAACTTCCATTATTCGAAAATCTGCCATTATTATAAACCATAACCAATATAAACTAGTATTTTTAAAAATTTATTATTTGAAAAACTGCCATTATTTTCCATGAAAAGCAACCATAACTGAGAGCTCAGGAGGATGCAAGATTAATATACAAAATAAACAACTTTTCTATAAATTAGTATTGACTGCGTTTAAGATGTAATAGAAAAGTACTCACATTCCCAATAGCAACATAACCTATAAAGTCCCCAGAAATAGAAATAACAGAAAATAAATGAAGTCTTTATGAAAAAAATTATAAAACTGGATGAAAAACATAAAAAGGCATGAATAATTGAAGAAATATGACAGTCATATATGAAAATCTTAATATTTTAAAATATAAATTCTTCCTCAAATTAATTTATAGTTTCAATGCAGTCCCATTCAAAATAAACACAATTTTTTCATGAAATACTAAAATTTATACAGAAGCTTGTATGAGCAATAATAACGAGTCATTTTTTTAAAAGAGAAAGAGCAGGAACTTTTTCTCCCAGACCTCTAATAGTCCTGTAGTAACTAGAACCACAAGATATAAGTGCAAAAATAGACAAATAGTTTAAAGAACAGGATAGAATTCAAAGACAGACTCACTTACAAATAAGACTCTTACAGAGACTTGTAGTAGTCAGCCAAAGGGGTGCCGATGCAAAATATCATAAATCTGTTACCTTTATAAAGGGTATTTATTTGGGGTAGAAGTTTACAGTTACCAGGCCATAAAGTATAAGTTACTTCCCTCACCAAAGTCTGTTGCCACATGTTGGAGCAAGATGGCTGCCCACATCTGCAAGGGTTCAGCCTTAAGGCATCATGGTCCAGCTTCTTTCAATATCAACTGTAGGATGGGATAAGTCTCCTCTCTCTCCCGGAGCTCATTTCTCTACAGGCTCAGCTGCTCTGTTCTCTCCACAAGGTCAGCTATAGACTCTCAGTCTCTCTCTTTTCTCAGATCCTCTGTCATCTCTATTCAGCCACCTCTATTCAGCCATCTCTATTCCTCTGTGTTCTTTCCCTGTGTGTTTACTTCCCAGGACTCCAGCATCAAAAAGCCAACTCTCTCTTCTATTGTGTGGTTTTTCCTGTATCCTCCCACCAAGGGTGTGGGGACTCAACATCCTACTGACGCGACCCAATCGAAGCCTTAATCATAATTTAATCAAGTAAAAATGAAACCGCTGTATTTAATACAATCTGTTACACCCAAAGGAACAGACCAGTTTACAAACATAATCCAATATCTACTTTTGAATTCATAAACAATATCAAACTGCTACAAGAATGTAGTCATTAAGATACACAGACTTTAAATCCAGACTCCTAGGTTTGATTTCTGTCTCTATCACTTCCTATGTGTATATAGGTAAGTTAATTGATATTTCTGCGCCTCAGTTTCTTCATCCATTAAATAGGGAATAATCATAGAATCTATCTAGTATACTTATTAACAAGATAGATACATATGTGCATATGTGTGTATATATAAAACACATACATATATATAAAATATGATAAAAGTGGAATTTCACATCAATAGGGAAAAAAGGCATGGTGGGAAAGCTAACTAATCATTTGAAGAAAAGATCTTTATCTTACACAATTCACAAAAGTGTAATTAAGACATAATTTTTAAAAGAAATTCTTAGAAGAAAATGTAGGCAAATATGCTATAACCTTGGAATCAGGAAGGCCACCTGAAATAATATACAAAAGACAAAAATCATGAAAGAATTATGAATTTGACTACATCAAACTTTAAAACATTTGAGTGACCAAACCTCTAAAAGTAAAAAGACAAGCAACAGGAAAAGATATTTCATATTTCAACATAGGTAACAACAAAAGATTACAATCAAAAAATCATTTAATGAAAAAAATCTACTAAATATAGGCCAAAGATAAAAACCAGTAATTCACAGAAAAAAAAATTAAAATAATCAAGATTTATATGACTGATGCTAACCTCACTGTTAATGGAGGAAATTCAAATTTAATGACCACACTCATTCATGCACTGTTGGGGGGAATCTAGATACAAGTAGTAGCCTCTTTAGAGGTCAAATAGCATGACCCACCACTCCTCAGTTCTACTGTTATATCTACCCCAGAGAGACACTTAAACTATGTACCCAAGGTGGCAGGTACAAGGAGTTTCATTGCAATGTTGTAACAGTGAAAAATTCAAAACAACCTAAAAATTTATAAAAGTGGGAATGGCTAAATAAATGATGGTACAACCTTCCTATGGAAGATCATGCTGCAACTTTCTAAAATGAGGTAAACCGATAAGTACTGACATGAAATATTATCTATGTTACATTGTTAAGTGAAATAATACATACATAATCTTTGTTAAAATATGTTCAAACATAGATATCTTTTCTATGGGCAAGACCAAGCAGAAAAGTATGGAAGCATATTTACTACATTATGGGTAGTGGCTACTTCTAGAGAGAGAATTTGATAGTAGGAATTAGAGAGTGGAATTGTCAAAGGGTACTCTAGTTCAATCTGCAAAATCTTAATTTTTAAAAAAGAGAATCTATTACTAAGGTAATTTAAAATTATTTTTAGTATGTCATAAATGGAAGAGAAGTGATGTACATCATAATAAAGTACCATAAGAGGCTTTAAACTAATGAAATCAATGAAAAAAAAAACCCAGAAAATCTACACTTTTACTTCTTTCACATACACTATTTCTTTTTTTCATTCAAAGTACTAGAAAATCCAAATAAGATGCATGTCACACCCTAGGAACACTTAATGTTCAGGTCTTATAAAATAAAAGATAGTCTTGGGTAAGGCTTTATTTTTTTGTGGCTTTTTTTGTTTTGGGTTTTTTTTGGGGGGAGGGGAAGAGGGTAGTGAAGATTGAATTACCCACCTAGACTGCTATGACTTAAGTCATTTTTAATTTTTTTTCTTATTTCTCCCCCTCCCCCTTCCCCTCCCTCCATTATCTGCTCCATTCACTATGTGTTCTTCTGTGTCTGTTGTATTCTCATTAGGCAGCTCTGGGAACCCATCCTGGGACCTTCTGGAGTGGGAGAGAGGTGATCATTCTCTTGCTCCACCTCAGCTCCTAGTTCACTACATCTCATTGTCTCTTCTCTGTGTCTTTTTTGTTGTGTCATCTTGCTGTGTCAGCTCTCCATAAGGGCGGCACCACTCCTGGGTGGTTTATATTCCTGTGCAGGGCTGCCCTCCTTGTGTGGGAGCCATTTCTTGCGTGGGGGGCACTCCTGTGCGGGGCAACACTCCTTGCACGTGGCAGCACTCCACATGGGTCAGCTCACCACATGGGTCAGGAGGCCCTGGGTATCGAACCCTGGACCTCCTATATGGTAGGCAGAAGCTCTATCCATTGAGCCATATCTACTTCCCCTCTTAAATTTTTAATATGAATATGCTAAATGAATATGCCTCAATGAAGTTATATTTGCATGTTACTTTAATAGTCTAGCCTTCCTTACATCTTATTCAATATTCATTAGAAGGACAATTTTATAATATAAGAATTAATCATTTTTTAAAATTTTGTTTCCCATATTGAATGTTTTGTGATAGGGTATTAAAGCACTAGTTGAATTTGGCTTTTAGCTTGAAATGTAAGACTTGTAAAGGCCAAGCATACAAGCATTTATTTCTTGATAACCACAAATGGCCTATGATTTAGACAGAACCTGATAATTTAAGGAAAATTAACTTGTCTAAAGCGAGAACAGAGAATAATTCATGAATGTAGTAATTTTTCTTTCTCCTTCCCCATTAGTCTACATTGGTCTTTAGCTATGACATCTACAAACCATTGGGAAAACATTAACTATGGTTAATGGACTGAATGGACTTATTTAAGAAGAAATATTTAAAAACTAAAAGCATCAAAGTATTTCCATGACACATATATTGGTCACAGAAACATAATATAAAGTACTTCAAAAATTTTACTTCTTCCAAGAACCCTATCTTGAGCACTATAAAGATTAAAGAAACAATGTATTTCCAAATCTCAGTCTCTTAGTCATATTTTTAACTTGCTTTTCACATCATCTATTTTAATATTTTCCTACCTTTCTTGATTAAGGTCCACATACTTTAAGGGGAAGACTGTGGACATAAAAGCATAGGCTTTTTTGGTTAAAGTCTGGATACAAAATCAGGTCTGGCTACTTTCAAACTGACTAACTTAAGAAAGAACATGTGTTTATGTGTGTGTGTTTACCTTATGGAAGCTCTCTGAGGAAGGATCATATCTGAACTTGCTTTGTATTACAAAAAGCGCCTATTTGTAATACAATCACATTGTAGGTCCTTAAAAATGTGTCAAATAAATAAATAATGAAAGGAAAATCTAAATGAAAATTAGTAAATAGACGATGGAATTTTTAAAAAATAAAATAAGAAGTAGAAAATTAGTTTTTGAAAATAAAATGAAGCACAGAATTCACTATATTACATTTAAAGGAAAATAAGGAGCCTCCTGAATGCCATTTCCATTTATAATGAACAAAAATCAAATATCATACAGGTAAAAATAGAATCTTAGATATTTTCTCTGCCTCAGTTCAAATAGTCTCCTAGAGAAATCTTAATCACAAGAGTTTCCCAGTTTGAAGGTGATTTTAATGATGGAAAGACTTCATTAAGTACCAGCAAAGGATTCACAGTCCTTTAACTTCTATTAGGTAAATTAAGGTTAAAGGACTTGAAGAGTTTTAAGACTGCTATGCAGAGCAGTACATCCAGAAGCTCTCCCAGTAACTGGGAGACAAGCTTCCTGGTCTTTAGCCGCCACGAAGGCACCCAGCCACCCTTGAAAGCACTGATGGAGAGAAAACGCTGTCCGGGTCATTTAAGATGCTACCATTTGCTATTTTTAAAAGTGTTTTATACTCTCTTGCCTTAACTCTCTTCACCTTAGGAGGAATATAAACTGTAATTAGAAAGGTGGGAAAGTATTGGAATAATTATAAAGAAAAGTAAAAATAAAGCATAGAGAACTTGAGATTTGGCAGTGTGCTGCTTCTTATGTTTTGGTGTGTTAGATTAGTACTTATCCATGAACAGCGGTGACCAGACACAACCCTCACAAGTTTCTGTGAGTTTACTGTAAGACAGGGTAAATAGATGGTCAGTTTTCCAGGTTTAGCACTGGCTAACACACCCAAGCCCAAGCCTGCTTGGGTCTATTTCTGCAATCACTATACTTATAACAATACTGATTTGTGTTTAAGATTGCATAATTCTATATCCATTCTTTCTTGTAAATTCATTTAAATACTTACTAAGAACTACCCTTAGCTTTTTAAAAATAGCATATTTGTAGGACATTTTCATGCCAATTTCATTTCTTATTAAAGAAGAATTTCATTTTATTTGTTTACTGAACATTTAGAATAATTAAACATATTTTCACTTACATGTAGGTTTTAATTCCAAAAAAGATTTATTGTTGAAATACTACAAGTACTGCAAGGAAGTTTGCCAGTTTGGTACTGGAAAAATTGACCTGAATTGTAGTTAATTTCAATAAAAATTTTTTTTTCACTGAGCCCAAAATAAGTTTATTATTTTTTCTTGGCAAAATATGTTCGTGTCCTGTTGAGTATTTGACCATGGTAACAACTAATTCTTATATGAGCTCCAAAATTTACCCCCAACACACAAAATAACTGTTTTTTTATAAATCAACAAAAATAAAAGCATGAGTATCCTGGATTTGAGGATAAAAGTAAAAACTGCTCTTGGAAAAATATAATGTATTATAATTAACCAAACTTAACAGCTGAGAGGAAAATTCAGCTATTGCAAAGATAACTTTGTAGTGGTGCCATATACCTGGAGACCATCATCATGGAAATTGTTGAGAGGCTCTTGGCCACACATGGTCACAAAATGAAAACAAACAAAAAAAACATGGAGGAAAAAAGAACTCCACAAAGTATGGCAGTTTAGGTCAGCATATTAACTATATGACACAAGGTCACATACTATAATCCACTTTTCTATTCCCAGAATGGGCATAGCTTCCATTTGCTTTATGAGAATATTAAGGCAAATGACTAATATATATTAAAAAGAGTTGAAAAGTTGCTATACTTGTTCTGTCATGAGCCCAGGGGAAACTAAGTTAGAAGTAGTAGTATTTAGCAATAAGAGAAGTTATCATTGCTGGAATATAATGGAATGTTCTGTTTATATTTAAAAGTATGCCATATTGTAAAGAATACTTGTCCTGTCATGAACCCCAGGGAAACTAAGTTAGAAGTGAAGTATTTAGCAATAAGAGAAGATACAATTTTTAGAACATGGTGGTTATGTTTAAAGGATGGAACTTCATTGGAAGAAAAGAGAATGCCTAAACTATTCTATTTCTCTTTTTTTTTTTTTTTTTAAAGATTTATTTATTTATTTAATTCCCCCCCCCCCCCCCCCCCCTCTCCTGGTTGTCTGTTCTTGGTGTCTATTTGTTGTGTCTTGTTTCTTTGTCCGCTTCTGTTGTCGTCAGCGGCACGGGAAGTGTGGGAGGCACCATTCCTGGGCAGGCTGCTCTTTCTTTTCACACTGGGCGGCTCTCCTTACGGGGCGCACTCCTTGTGCGTGGGGCTCCCCCACCTTGCGTGGCAAGGCACTCCTTGCGCGCATCAGCACTGCGCATGGGCCAGCTCCATACGGGTCAAGGAGGCCCGGGGTTTGAACCGCGGACCTCCCATATGGTAGACGGACGCCCTAACCACTGGGCCAAAGTCCGTTTCCCTATTCTATTTCTCTTTAATGGGGGGGTCTGAATAGCAATAGAATTCAAAAGAAATGAGTTACATGAATGGTTCTCAACCAGGAGAGATTTTGCCCCCCAGGGGACATCTGGCAATGACTAGAGACATTTTTGTTTATCCCAGCTGGCAGTGGAGGTGCTACAGGTATCCAGTGGGTAGTGGGGAGGGGCCACTGGTGTCTAGTGGGTAGAGGTCATGGATGCTGATAAACACCCTACAATGCACAAAGCAGCCCTCCAGAACAAAGGATTATCTGGCCCAAAATGTCTTTATTGTCCATGTTGAGAAACCCTGAGCTAGACTACCATGTAGTCAATAGTGAAACTTATTGCCACAATTCATACAGCAAAAGCAGACTGGGTTTAGGAGCAAAAAAATGATATTAAGTTTACAAAGGAGGGGGTCGTGGAAATTCAAGTTGAAGGTATGGCTTCTTGCACCAATAAAGTTATGATTCTGCTATAAAAGAAGACATTTTTTGCATTAAAAAAAAACACTTTAAATTCATAGAGTCAGGGACTTGGGTGTGTGTAAAATGTGTAGTCAATGCTTAAATTGTACAGAGTTTCTATTTAGAAGGACAGAAAAGTTTTAGTAATGGATGGTGGTGACAGTAGCATAGCATTGTGATATAATGAACAGTGCTGAGTTATATCTTTGAATGTGGTTAAAAGGGGAAATTTTAGATTGTATATTTATTCCTGATATAATTTTTTTTAAATCATAAGTATATAACACAAACAGTGAACCCTAACCTAAATAACGGACTATAGTTACTTGTACAGCTATAAAAATGTTCTTTCATCAATTGTAATAAATGTACCACATCAATGCAAGGTGTTAATAACAGTTAGTATACGGGCACTTTGTATTTTATGCATGATTTTTCTATAAACCTACAACTTTGCTAATGAAAAAGAAATGCTTTGCCAAACATGCATAACCCAAATTTAACCATGGAGGCACATCAGAAAGACCCAAAATGAGGGACATTATACAAAACAAGTGGTCTATAATCTTCAAAAGTGTCAAGGAAAGACCAAGGAACTGTTTCAGATTGAAGTAAACTAAAGGGACATGACAACAAAATGCAACATATGATTCTTCAATAAACTCTTTTCTTTCAAATAAATTGCTGGGACAACTAGAAAACTTAAATGGAGTCTAAGGATTAGACGGTAGTAATGTATCAAAGTTAATTTCCTAACATTGACGCTCGTATTGTAGTTATGTAGGGCAATATCTTTGTTTGTAGGAAATATACACTAAAGAACTAGGGGATGATGGGACATCATGTCAGAAATTTACTATCCAAAGTTTCTGAAAAGACCAGTTTTCATTGATCTTTTCTGTAAGCTCATGATTATTTCAAAATTAAAATATAAACAAAAATATATTCTTAGGAAAGCAAAATGTCCTTCGTATGCTAGCCAAGATATGTTTTATTTAAAAATACAGATTATTATTTTATTTGGGACAATATATAACAGTCCCTACCAAATCTATATGTGAACCTTTTAAACAACTTTTTCAAAAGAATGCAGTATGTGTATGTTGACAGTATAACCTTGAGATAATATCTTATTAAATTATGAGTTTAAATGTAGTATTCCTGTTCTATTTGACCATGTAAACTAATCTACTATATCATTTTTAAATAACTTTAACTGTTTTTTCTTGTTAAATGTATTCATGCTTATTTTAGAAATTTAAAATAAAAAATTTATCTCTACAAGAAGAGATGTCCACTGTTAACATTTGGAATATAGTCTTCCCATTTTTCTAAAAGGAACTTACAATACTTTCTGTAATACATTTATTTTACCTGTTATGCTGTTTTATTTAATTGGCATTTACTCTCTCAAATTTGATGTCTGTAGAGATTGTCATTATGTGGATGTACTGAGAGCAAGTCAAATTCCACTTTTTCTTAGTTAATAATGCCCTATTATGAAACATGTATGTTAGTGTTCAATTTTGCACCATAACAAAAATGCAACAACCATATAGTTGTGATTCATTAAGTGTTTTTCCATTAAACTGCCATGCTTTATTTACTGACACCTTCCATCTCCTCAGGACCAGAAGCGAAAGGAGAGGTAACTAACTATACATCAAGACCCCACAGTCTCATACCTTCAAGAATAGTCAATGTGTACAAACAGAGGAAAGGAAAGGAGGAACTCTTTTCTATAACTCATGGGTCCCACTTATAGGTTAG
The DNA here is from genome assembly GCF_030445035.2 of Dasypus novemcinctus. Lineage (NCBI taxonomy): Eukaryota > Metazoa > Chordata > Mammalia > Cingulata > Dasypodidae > Dasypus > Dasypus novemcinctus. The sequence goes on from NC_080683.1 coordinate 47,633,787, forward strand.
TTCTTTTTTTCCTCCAGGCAAGGTAGGGAGAGCATGTATTTCCTCAGGTGGTCTGCAGTCAACCAAACAGCAGTGTGTGAGTTGTTCCAGGGTCCCTGGAAAATGCACAGGGCTTCCTCATTAAATTCTCATCAGCTATTTCAAGAATATAACACCAGACAAAAGTTTGATTAAGCAGGTATATAATTTTAAAATTTCCCATAAAGTTTATTTTAAATATAAATCAATGTTTGAATTGTAAAGCAAATAAATTTTGGTTTACAATTTATTCACAATTCAAATAAACTTAAATTTTTTATTCAAATAAAATAAAGGTTGGTCAGTACAAGTAGTTCCAGAAACATAGGTAAAGACTGAAGATTTGAACCCACTAAACCTACTAGCTTTCTATGAGGAAAAACTTATTTTATAATCTGAACTAATCACGAGAGAGACCCAGGCATGAAATAATGCATGGCTCAGAGCTAACTCAAGTGTTCTCCTGAAATTAACTCGCTGTCATTGTCTCTCTGATAGTGGCTGGGCATTATCCATTTTTCACCATTTTCTGCAAAGGACAGCCCAGCACATATTAATAACGATCGAGCTTTTACTGAGGTTTGAAAAGTTAAAATGACTTTGAGTATGGTTTACTTTTTTGACTCATTAATACATCTTTGTGTGTAATTTTTTTCATTATTTCATGGGAAATTTTGTGTACAGATCAAAACTGTCAAGTATTAGAAAGTCTATAAGGAAAAATATTATTTCATGGGTTTGCAAAGTTTTCTACAACTTAGATAGATGAGTTCCAGATAAGCCCTAATTTCAGATGACAGTTAGACCCTGTCTTAAGGAGGAAAAATAGCATGATTAGGTAAAGTAAAGCAAGCCAAAAATACAGTATGACTGTACTATTATGAACTAAATATGTCATGTAATCTCAAGGAGTTAATTACTTGAATATGGGTCACCAGAAAATAGAATGAGGTTAGAGAATGGACAGCTAAGAGTTAACTTGCATGGAATTGGTAAAAAGGATGTGTATTAATCTTTAGAAATGAATAGAAAAGGTGAAAGCACAACTTAATGTTTGTAACTAGCAGTGTTATTATATGGGTATGACAGTTGTTAAAAGGGAAAGTCTCTAGTTATTACTAAAAGGAAAGCTAAAAATGTAACATGGGACTGTATAGCATAGTAAAATCTCATGTGAAATATGAATATGGGTAATATTGCGTATATAAATATTTAATATTGCATATATACTGACCAAAGGTATGTTACTGTTATAAGATGTTAATATTAGACAAAATATCAAGATTATAAGTACAAAATGTGAATAATAGTTATTATTCCCTGCATATAAAACTTTTAGCACAGTTCTTGGTCTGTAGTAAGCTCTCAGTAAATTTAGCTATGGTTATTATTATTCTGTCATTTATTTTATTTCTTTAGCATTTATATATTTAATATATATTTATATTAAAATTAACATTAATATTATCAAATTCACATGACAATTCATAGATTGTATCTTATTGGCATCTTTATTCCTAACTTGTCATTAAGTTTAATAGGGCTCTAAGCAAAACCGGAAAAATTCCTAGACAATCACTTCTACAGTTAGGTTCAGATCATACACAATATAAGAGATTGCATGTAACTTTCAGTTTGGTGTCAACCAAATTAATCAAATAAATCAATCACTATTATTAAGGAAAATAAGTTGAGTAAAAGGAAGTAATTATACACTATCATTATGTAGAATCTTTTCAAGGATATTTTAGAAAATGGTGCTCAACCCTTTCCACATATATTTTAAGACACCCGACTATAACTCTCCTTTAAAAGTTAGGCTATTTTCCCGGGGCACTTATGAAAAATGTACAGAATTTAGTTGAGAACTTTGTGCAAGCAAGATTCTGATGTTTATTTAGTATATGAAATATCCTTTATAATCTTTGTACTCACACCATGTTCTTCTCTATCTCTTAGTGTAGCAGACACTATTCCTCCTTAAGGCACCAAATTCCAAAATAGAAAAACAAATATTAAAAATTAAGACAAGTCAAGTCAGACCATCTTCCTGTTCCCAAGTGTCTGGTTTATTCCCCATGCCATATGACAATTTGTTCTTCAAACTATGCTCTGTGTACAATTATCTAGAAGGAATGGCAGGATCCTCCTCCAAAGTAGGTAGTTTGGAGAAGAGGCTTGACGGAAATGGGTAGAATTGGAAATTGGAAATCAGGAAATTTAGGATTAATTATTGGTAACAAAGTATCCTTTGTGAATAACAACTTTATCCTAAATATTAATAAAAGTGTCAGTTTGTGTAGCTTTCATGTATATAAATGTTAAAGGATGCTCTAATACTGGCTAAAGTAGAAGAAACAGCAGAGTTCTGAAAAGAAGGGAAGGAGAAGAGAACAAGGAATAAGCCCAAGAAAGCATGGCAAGTGTATTGGAAAGCCTGACTGAGAAGGCCCCACATGAGGGAAGGGACAAAACTTATATATCAAGGCATGAACCCAGACAGGAAAGGAAAGAAGGGGAAACAAAATTCCCACAAATCACAGTGTATTTAGGTAAGAGAGTCTATGAGGCATAATACAAAACAAGGACATGCAAATATTACTGACAGGGCTGTTTAAAGAAAGAAAGGGGGCTACAAGTGAAAATGTGAGGAACTCATTGGAAGTTAACTGCATTGTTATCTAAATTAATTGTCTAGCAAACACCTAATAGAAATTGGAGATAAAGTACAGTTGTTGCTATTATTCAGACTTATGGTGTAATTAACAGTTATGCACACTACCTCAGCTCACTTCTCTTTATCTGTGGGTATGAGAGAAATAAAGGAAGCTTACTCTCTTGTGCTCAGTGTGTTACAAAAAATTCTTGGAAAGACAATGAAGTGTTAAAACACTACTACTCATGTCAGCAAATTCTTTGCAGGACCAAACAAAAAATGATCTAGACAGCCAGCGTGGCTTAAAATGCTTAGTCCCTAACTTTACTCTGGATAACCTTTCAGGAGAGGCTTGTTCCAAAGAAGGGCTTCCCCAGAAGAAAGCAGAAGAAAGTTAGTACAAGGTCCTGGGTGAAACTTCATTCATATCACTGTGCCCTACCCATTCACAAAGTGTCCCTGCTCTTGAAAGCACTGTTTACCACCCTCACAAAAACTCTCACAGGGCCCATGCACACCCACATCACTTGAAAACTAGCGCTAGTGCCTCTCCATTCCCCAGAACAAAAGGCAGGATTGATGGGTGGTAAGCTGCTGGTGTTCTGAAAAGCCCTACATCTGGTGGCGTCAGAGGTATGATGAGAAAAAGAAATCATGAGCTATCATACAACCAATCCCAATATCTTTGGAAATAATCTAAGACAGGTAATGTCCTAAAATCCAGGAAGATATCAGCACAATGCTGTGGCTTGTCTATGAATCCACATGTCTGAAATAATAAGCTATATGACCTTGTGAAAGTAAAACTTTCTGGGTCTCACCTTCTTCATCTCACAGGAAAAGGGGTTAGAGTCCATAATTTCTTAGCATCCATCAATATCTAAATATGTTATGGTAAAACAATGTTTTTAAGAGTAATTCAAGAATTTAGCAGATTTTACAAAACTTAAACTTTAGTACACCTTTCCTGGATCAGTGTAATCCTAATGAGCCTGAACAGATTTATGTTGAGTAAAGATTCAAGGCAGAGTTCCTTGTCCCAGTACCCCATTTCATCCACCTGCATTTTGGTTTCTCTCTCTCATGGTCTAGTTATAAATGGATCCATTTCAGCTAAGAGTTTAGTGTTTTGACAATACATTACTCAGGAAATATACTGGCATCAACGTGCACGTGACACTTCAGTGATTAGGCAGAATGGACTATGTAGTCTTGTTTCAGCAACTCTAATCCAACAGTTCCCTCTTAAGAAATTCTATCCTGCTACTCAGGAAGAAGTATACTAGCTTTTTAAAAAAATTAACAGCCAGGAAGTAGCTGGGGCTCAATCAGTTGGGCTCCTGTCTACCATATGGGAGGCCCTGGGTTCATGTCCCGGGGCCTCCTTGCCAAGGCAGGCTCGCCCGCAGGACAGCCACCAGCCCGCACACACAAGGGAAAGCCGGCTCAGCAAGATGACCCAACAAAAAAGGGAAACAAGCGAAAAAAAAAGAAAAAAAAAAAGCGGAAGAACACGCAGCAAATGGACACAAAGAGCAGAGAGGAAGCAAGCCATAAGGCAGGGGGAAATAAATAAAAATAAATACAGACACAGAAGAACACACAGTGAATGGACACAGAAAGCAGACAGCAAGCAAAAAAAGCCGCAGCGTGGAGGGGGATAAAAAAAAGTAACAGCCTATAAGTCTGCCATATTTTTAGAAGTCATTAGACAATATTTGAAAATAATAGCAGGAAGAGAAAACAATGCACTCTCAAAAGTCTTGCATGTTTTTAGACTCTTCTTTTTTTCAAAATTGAAGTAGCCTTATTTTCTGCTTATTAAGGTATTTGCCACATATTGTCGAATTGCCTTTCAGGAAGTTTGTCTCAACTGGTTCTCCCACCAGCAGTATATGAGAGTATCCATTTCCTCTTACACTCACCAGGTATTTGATTCTTTTAGTCTTTGTCAATGTGTCTGTTGAAATAATGCTATCTGCTTTTAATTTTCATTTTTTATTACTAGTGAGGTTAAACTTTTTTCATGTACTTATTTTGAGTTTCATTTATCCATTTTTCTATTGTTTTGTCTCTTTTTATTTGTTCATTTAAAAGAACTCTTTATATTGAGGATATTAATTCTTGATGATTTTTGTCACAAATATCTTTCTTCAGATTGTTGTTTACATTTTAACTTTGTTCATGAGGGGTTTTTTTCTGAATAAAAGTTTCCATTCTATTTTTATGGAGTCAAAATATTTTAGCCTGTTTTCTTGTTTTCCTGGTTTTTTTTCCCTTGAGTAGGAAGATCTTCTCATCACACCTATATATTCTTTCTAGTATTTAATTTTCATTATTTTACACAAATTTCTGGTCCATCTAGTATGTATGTGGGTATAAGGTGTAACTTTAACTTCCTTTTTTCTCCCATTATTTCCATCCATTGATTAAAAAATCCAAATTTTCTCTTCAGATTTGAAATGTCCCTTTTTCCTAACACTAGGTTTTTATATATAGTTTATACCTTTCTGGACTTGCTACAACTTTCCCTTGATCTCCCCATCAAATGTAAACTGATTCTGATACTACTACCAAAGTGTTGCAATTAATGTGGTTTCAAAACTCACTTTAATATGTGGAAAGGCAATGCTCCCAATTTGTGCTGCAAATATTACCTTGCTATTCACACAAGTTTATTCCTCCAGAAGCACTTAGGTACTTAAAGTACAGTGTTGAATATTTTTAAATATTTTTCATAATGCACAAACTTGTAAAAGTCTTAAAGCAAATCCTTGTATAGGAAACATTCATTACACCTTTTTTTGACATATTAAGAGTTGTCATTGTTTTGGAAAAACACTCAGCAGTGTGGGTAGTGGTGAGGGTCTGGAATTTTCTAGCCCACAAAATGCATATTTGGCTGGTTCATTATGACCATTACAGATTTAAGTATAATGAAAAGATATGTATATAGTTGATCCTCTTCATCTCATTATTTTAAAAAACATGAAAAATATCTTGTAAGTAGAAAGAAGGCAACCTACTCATTCCCCATCATTTATAGAGATATATGAACTTGTAACAAAGCAGATATTCTATACTTTCAATCACATTCATTTCTGCTGTATTCCCTTAAACCTCATTTGTCAGGCCTTATCTCAATTTCAACATCTACAGATCCCCTTTCCTATAGCAGGAACCACTTCATCCCACCCATCATTAGTCCTCCAAAAACAGGTTAGTGGCCCCAATTCTGTGCTCACACAATACCATTTGCTTAGTCACTTGGCATTGAAATTGTTGTTTTTAAACTGTAACTCTTGTTAGAAAGTAGAAATAATATAATATTAACCCAATCCCTACTCAATGCCTGAAACATGAGTCTCAATGAATAGATGATGTATCATAAATGTAAAGCAGGAGGGATGCAAAGAGTTCTAGACCAGAACTCTGGAATTTAGCATTGTCTTAGTAGTTTGCTCCAACATTGTATTATGATTTGGGCATCTTACAGTCTCTAGTCCTCCTACTCTGGGGCTATCCTGCCCCTGAATCCAAGCTCTCCTCTCTGCTCCTACCAACAGACTACCCAAATGTTGACTCCCTGCCTGTGTCAGAACTCAGCCCTGCTCCACCTGCCTGCCAGGATACTCCTCGACCTCAGATGCCAGCTGCTAGCTTGGTCCACTCTACCATCTAATGCTATACCATTTGGACCCTGTTGATATTTGTCATGTTCCCAATTCAGTACTAGCCTGGTCCCTCTTCCAGATACAATAAATGGGCCTTGCCTAAATGATGTTCTCCAAGATAAGCAGAATGAGTGGATCTTACTCCTTAATCAATTGCTTTTATGCTTTTAAATTCTCACACAACAGTAGTTATAGTATTGTTGAAACCTAATGATTATGAAAGCATCTGGGAACAGAGTTTGAAATAATAATATAAACCAGATATAAATAAAATTGTAGGACTTTTATCTTTCATTAATATTGTGTAAAAAAAACAAGTACTCTGTTTTTTCTCTAATCCCTCACTCAAAAGGACAAAATTCTTCACTTTCTGAGAAACCAAAGTCACTTTCATCTGTTTTCCCCCCTGTCCTCTTCTCTGAGCTCAATGTCTCACGTGCTCATTTTGGTGAGATTCCATCGCACTACATCACTAGGAACACATGTGTTCCACTGGGACATTTTTCCCTGGAAGATGTGAATGGTGATGTAAATAACAGCATCATTGGAATATGGAGGAAGTGATTCAGGAAAGAAAGCTTTGGTGAAATAAGGCAACATCAAGTAACTATAATCAATATTTCCTTTTGAGGTAATGTTGATTATATTACTGCTAATAGGAAATTTCAATGGTATTTTTCAACTAGAGTTGTCAACAAAAATATCAATTAAATGGCAGCTGCTCTACCACTTGTAAGGGAGTGGAGCAATCCTAACTCTAAAATAGACTTCTGAGGATGACAGCATTTCTAGCTAATAAACCCTTATAGGAGCCTGTGTTTATTTTCATATCTTTTGCAGAGCATGAGTGAAAAGATCAGGGACAAATATCTGCAATTAGAGTTGTGGTGAGAATTATGTCTTATGCCACTGTATTTTAAAGTAAGAGATCTAGCCTGTTAATGGAAATACCTATATCCCATGCTAATCAGAACTCCAGAGTCCAGCTTCCACACAGTTTTATGCACTGGTTATTCTGTGATACTCTGCTGAATATTTTAAATGTTTATTGTTTTTAATTAGTTTTCTTATTAAAGAATATGTGACCATGAAAGATAGAGAGCACAGAGAAGCAGCGAAATAATCACACATGTTCACTGATTGTTATTACCACCATATTTATCAAGAAAAAAATATGCTCAGGTTCAATCAAGGAAAACTGGTCAGTAATATTTATTTAACTTCATGGCATTTACTGGATTCAATTTAACACTTATTGAGCACTTATTTTGTGCAAGGTTATTCTTACAACAATCCCAAGTCATACCTGAATCTACTTACTCTAAATTTTTAAACTTGTGTGTAAATAGTTATCATAAAATATTATCTCCCACTTTTTGTTTAGTTCTATTGTTTTAAAAACCTGTGCTATGGTATTTATCATAGTGATTTTTTTTAAGATTTATTATTATTTTTTATTTCTTTCCCTTCCCCCTTCCCCCCACCGTTGTCTCCTGTCTGCTCTCTATGTCCATTTGCTGTGTGTTCTTCTTTGACCACTTGCATTCTTTGTCAGCAACACTGGGAATTTGTGTCTCTTTTTGTTGCATCATCTTGCTGCATCAGCTCTCTGTGTGTACAGCATCCCTCCTGGGCAGGCTGCACTTTTTTTGCACAGGGCAGCTCTCCTTGAGGGGTGCACTCCTTGCGCATGGGGATCCCCCTACGTGGGGGACGCCCCTGTGTGGCACAGCGCTCCTTGCGCACATCACCACTGTGTGTGGGCCATCTCACCACATGGGTCAGGAGGCCCTGGGTTTGAACCCTGGACCACCTATGTGGTAGGTGGATACTCTATCAGTTGAGCCAAATTCACTTCCCTATCATAGTGATTTTACCTTAGTAAGGTTCCTTTAACCAGACAATGTATGCAGGCTTTCCTCAAGATGTGAAAAGCCTATTTGGTAGAAGAGTTATTCATAAAATTAATTCCATATATGTTATCTAAAAAATGTAGACTTGAAAAAGTCTTCAGAGAACATTGACCCACTGACCTATCAGTCGACTAGCTTGTTTCCAACCTACCAGCTGCTACAGGAGAAAAGAAGTGATTAATCCCTTCCTGTTGCTGGTACCATAAGAGAAGTGAGCAGGCAGTATGAAAGTGCAGACAGGAAGCTCAGAGAAAATGGGGAACCAAGCCAAACTCATGAGGCTTTGAAGAAAGGCAATGGTCTAAACAACACAACAGAATTTGTAGTTAGAAATTCTATGGAAATGTAAAAAGAATGTGCCCAAAAGTAAGGTAGGATATAATAGTTCAGTTCCCAAGGAAAAGAAAGATGGGACATAAAAAAACAAAGACATTGGAGAAAATGAAACACCTTGAAACAATCGCAAAGAGAATGGCTTGCCTCAAAACAGCCCACTCAGTGGGAAAAGAAAAGAAAAGGTATGGGACAACCAGCAAGATGGCGGCAGAGTAAGGAGCTTCTAGAATTAGCTCCTGCTGCAGGGCACTTAGTAAATGTCCAGAGCTATCTGGAGCTTGCTGAAGCACCTGTTTGGGGGCTCCTGGAGACCAGAAGAGCATCCTGTAACAGTCTTGAAGGAATGGAAGAAGACTGCCCATCTGCAAAGAAGATTCATAAGTAGAGTGCTCCATGCTACAGAGGCTGGTGCCCATCTTCCACTGGAGTCACAAGCTGCCTCAGGAGCTGTTCCACAGCTGGAATTGAAAGCTCCACTTTCCAAAAACGGGGGAGGAAGAGACAGTTGGGCACCAACTTCAGAAACTGAAGAGTAAATTTCGCGGGCTAAAGTATAATCTTGAGAACAGCTTAAGTTTGAACCTGTCCAAGTCAGAAAGAGGCCAGTAGCTGACATAACTCCATGGCTGGCATGAAGGGAAGCAGGTGGACTGAAAATCACAGTGCTGGTAGGGACCAGCTTCTTTCCATCCCGATCAGATTGCAGCTCTAGCCTAGGTTTCAGTCCCATGTCTGGCAGGAAAGAAACTGGCTGGCCTTGCACCAGCCTATCCAGGTAACTGGCATAGACTGAATAATCGGAAGTCTATGAGGGCAACTGCAGTCATCTTGGACCCGTACTGCATAGATTGCTGCCCACACCTGCGGCTCCATCCCCACCCCAGGCAGGGAGAAAGGGGCTAGAAGCTTCATCAGTCTCTCTGTGCAACTACAATCTAGGCCTACACAACTTGGATTATTCCACACAGATATGACTCTGACCCTACCCCTGGCAAAGGAGAAACTTGGGAGAAGCTTCATCGGTCCCTGGGGTAATGAGGGCAGCTTGAGCCTCCACAACTTATAGTACCAACTACATCCTTGGTTTTTGCTGCACAACCAGCAAGGTAGAAAGGGCAGGAAGCCCTACACTAAAGAGAAAAACTGTGCCCAGAATAAATAATCTAGCAAGCCACACACCAAGATAAGAACAAAAAATTAAAATCCACATCAAAAAACAAAAAGCTATGGCCCAGTTAAAGAAGGAAGATAAGCCTCCAGATGACATATAGGAGTTGAGACAACTAATTATAGATGTTCAAACAAATCTCCTTAATAAATTCAATGAGATGGCTAAAGAGATTAAGGATATTAAGTAGACATTGGATGAGCACAAAGAAGAAATTGAAAGCATACAACCCTATTGAAGGACATAGAGATCTATGCCCAAGAAGTACAACGTACTTCCATCCGAAAAAATCCAAATAGACCAACCTGAGACACATACTAATCAGAATGTCAAATGCAAAAGACAAAGAGAGATATGAGAACAGCAAGAGAAAAGCAGTGCATAACATATAAGGGATACCCAATACGATTAAGTGCTGATTTCTCACCAGAAACCATGGAGGCAAGAAAACAGTGGTATGATACATTTAAGATACAACAAGAGAAAAACTTCCAGCCAGGAATCTCATATCCAGCAAGATTGTCTTTCAAAAATGAGGGCAAGTTTAGAATATTCACAGATAAACAGAAACTGAGAGAATTTCTAAGCAAGAGACCAGATTTTCAGGAAATACTAAAGGTTGTGCTAGAGCCTGAAAAGAAAAGACAGGAGAGAGAGGCCTGGAAGAGAGTCTAGAAATGAAGATTATATCAATGATGAAAGTAACTAAAAGTGTCAAAAGAGTGGGGAAAATAAAATATGACAGATAAAACTTAAATAGTCTGGAATAAACTTAACCAATGGTGTAAAGCACTTGTGTTCAGAAAACTGCAACTCAGTGTTAAAAGAAACTTAAAAAGTCCTAAATAATTGGAAGAACATTCCATGATGCAACAAAAAGAGACACAGATTCCCCATGCTGCCTGATGAGAACATGAGCAGACACAGAAGAACACAAAATGAATGGACACAAGAGAGCAGACAACTGTGGGGGGAGAGGGGTGGGAAGAGGAGAGAAAAAAAATGATGTCAGTTCTCCTCAAATTGATATACAAAGTCAATGCAATCCCAAGAAAGAATTCCACCAGCAATTTTTAAATAATTGAAAATTCATGCCAGTACCATGCTGTTTTTACCATTATAGTTAGGTAATATGATTTAAAGTCTGGAGAAGAGAATTCACTTTTCCTTTTTAAGATGTTTCTGGCTATTCAGGACCCCTTACCCTTCCAAATAAATTTCATAATCATGTTTTCAGGAAGGGGACGTGGCTCAACTGATAGAGCATATACCATATAGGAGGTCCAGGGTTTGGTAGCCAGGATCTCCTGGCCCGTGTGGTGAGCTGGCCCATGTGCAGTGCTGCTATGCCCAAGGAGTGCCATGCCATGCAGGGGTGCAGGGGTGCCCCCCACATAGGGGAGCCCCATACATAAAAAGTGTGCCCCACAAGGAGAGCCACCCTGCATGAAAAAAGCACGGCTCATCCCAGAAGTGGTGCCACACACATGGACAGCTGACCCAGCAAGATGACGCAACAAAAAAAGACACAGATTCCTGGTGCCACCTGACAAGAATACAAGCAGACACAGAAGAACACACAGCAAATGGATACAGAAAGCAGATATTGGGGGGAGGGGGCGAAGGGGAGAGAAATACATAAAAATAAATCTTAAAAAAAAAAAGGTTTATTGGACACACAGACCATTGGAACCAAATTGGTGGTTCAAAAACAGACCCTCACATGTATGATCAAGTGATTTTTGACCAGCCTGTCAAACCCACACAGCTTGGGTAGAACAGTCCATTCAACAAATGGTGCTGAAAGAACTGGATATCCATAGCCAAAAGAAGGAAAGAGGACACCTATCTCACACCTTATCCAAAAATTAACTCAAAATGGATCAAAAACCTAAAAATAAAAGAAGAACCATAAAGCCTCTAGAAGAAATTGTAGGAAAATATCTTCAAGACTTGGTGGTATGTGGTGGATTCTTAAAGAAGATGAGGAGGACTGAGATGAACTACCGATGTTTAATGTATGTAGAAGTTTTAATCAGCTTTACTGTATAAGTGTGGAAATGTACAGAGTGGATGGTAACAGTAACAGCGAGTTTATAAATGGGACTGTGGCTGAAAATGGTAGTCTAGATATATAAATGCCAATTGACAGAATGCTAAGAATAATCTAGGAACTGAATAGCACAGTAAACCAAGAGGTGGATGAGAATTGTGATGGATGGTACAGATGCAAGAGTATCTTGTGTTAACTAGAGCAAACATACATCACTATTGCAGGGTGTTGGGAATGTGGAGAAGCATGGGAAAAATACAATTGGGGTGACCTATGGACTGTGGTTAGCAATAATAATATTTTTGCATATATGCCAAAGATGTACTATGTTGATAATGGGGCAGTATGGAAAACGTGTGCCAAATACACAATATGGACATGGTAACAATCAAATGATATTATCTTATCTCTAACAAATGTTCCACCACAATGTAGTGTGTTGATAGAGGGGTACTGTTTGGGAATTTGGCACATGAGCATGACTGCTTTATAAGTTTATAACTTCTGTCATAAAAATATTTTTTAAAAAGAATAATAGGGTGTGTTGGGGAGAAATAGACCAAATGTAAGATAAGGACTATAATTCGTAGTAAGATTTTGACAATATTCTTTCATAATTTGTTATAAATGTCTCACAACAATGCAAGGTGTTGGTGGAGGGTTGATGTATCCGACCCCTGTGTGATATTATGCATGTTTGCTTTGCAAGTTCATAATTTTTACTATATTCTTATTGTTTAAGTATGTTCATATATAAATGATATAAAGATAATAATAATAATAGGGTGGGTTGGGAAAAAATACTTTGGTTAGTAGTAATATTTTGATAATGCTCTTTAATTATTATTTAAAAATGTTTAACAACAATACAAGGTATTGGTGGTAGGTTGAGGTACAAGAGTCTTGTATGATGTTATACATATTTGTTTTGTAAGTTCACAACTATTACTATACACTTATTGTTTATGTATGAATTATATACTTCAATAAACTTAAAAAAATGATTAAGTTTTAAAAATAAAAATAAAAAGGAAAGGTAATGACCAAATCTCTAGTTAAGCAGAAAGCCCAGTTAGTGGGAACTCAGGTCACAAAGTCCAACTGCCACAAGTCCCCTGATGCTGAAAGAGGGGAGCAGCTGCCATTCAATACCTTATACTTCCAGAGTTGGCTCCAGAATACCAAAGTGCTTAAGTGATTAAGAGCACTGAAGAGTTCAATTGCCTGGACTCAAATTCCAGATCTTTCACCTGCTCACTGTGAGACTTGGGCAAGTGCCTCAGCCTCCTGATCAGTAAAATGTAGAAGGTATGAGTATCTGTATCATGGGGTTGTTAGTCCCTAACACACAGAAGGCATTCATTAAATATTAGCTATTTTATTATGATCATCTAATAGAAAGAGTAATAAACTGGGACTCAGGGGATTGCAGTTTTAGCCTTGCTTCACCACTCAGTACCTATATGACTCTTGAGCAGAGTAGAGATGCAATCAAAGAAATTAACATGGGAAGGAGGATCAAGATATTAAAAAGCAAAGAGAGGAGAGCAGATGTAGCTCAAGCAGTTGAGCACCTGCTTCACACATGGGAGGTCCCAGTTTCAGTCCCCAGTGCCTCCTAAAAACAAAAACAAAAAACAAGCAAACACAGAAAAAACCAACTCAGGGGAGCCAATATGACTCAGTGGGGGCTGACTTCCCACATACGAAGTCCCAGAGTTCAATCCTCAGCACCAGTACCAAATAAATAAATAAATAAATAAATAAATAAATAAATAAATAAATAAATAAATAAATAAAGCAAAGAGATGCAGTGATCCCGATGGTCAACTAGCTTGAGTCAGGGACATAGCAACTGCAGAATATGGAAAGTGCCCAGTACCAAGGGTCAAGTGAGTTCAGTTCCAGCCCCAGCTATACTTCCAGAGTACTGTGTAACTTCTGCCAAGTGACTTTAATTCTCTTATCCTATACTCTCTTCTTTAAAATGATGATGTTGTACTAGACAAATTACTGGTTTTCAACCCAAGATGCACATTAAAAGCACCTGGGGAGCTTCTAAAATAGATTAATTCATGGGCATTCACTTAGGCCAACTTGAAACAGAACCTTGAGTGCATAGCCCAGGCATCTGCATTTTTAAAGCACCCCAGATGATTCCAATGTACAGGGAGTGTTGAAAACCAACTACAGGATTAGATAATCTCATAGTTCCAAGTGAGTTCAAAAGCTAGAGATTTCTATCCTCTTCTGTTCGCTGTTATGCATTGTTGGAACAGCCATGCAATCATCAACAATGTGAGACTCAGAGACCCATCTCTATTTCCAATCAGAAAAGGAACAGAAATGCCAAAAAAATTAGAAGATACTACAGAATGTCTTAGATAACACTTGAATGAACATAAATTGTTAATATCTTCCATTTAAGAGGGCATTAGTTAAGAACTAATGTGGAGGGAAGTGGACTTGGCCCAGTGGTTAGGATATCTGTCTACCACATGGGAGGTCCATGGTTCAAACCACGGGCCTCCTTGACCTCTGTGGATCTGGCCCACGCGCTGTGCTGATGCGCACAAGGAGTGCCCTGCCACGCAGGGGTGTCCCCGCGTAGGGGAGCCCCACGCACAAGGAGTGCGCCCTGTAAGGAGAGCCGCCCAGCGCGAAAGAAATTTCAGCCTGCCCAAGAATGGCACCTCACACACAGAGAGCTGACACAACAAGATGACAACAAAAAGAAACACAGATTCATGTGCCGCTGACAACAACAGAAGCGGACAAAGAAGAACATGCAGCAAATAGACACAGAGAACAGACAACTGGGGCAGGGGGGGAGGGGAGCAAAATAAATAATTTTAAAAAAAAAGAACTAATGTGGAATTATCACTCAGTTTCAGTGGCAAGAAAATTTCAGAATAATTGCATGAGAACATATATACATATATACATATACACATATATATATAATTTCCAGAAACAAACCAGTCAAGCTTTTTGTCTTCAAAGTATATATAACACTAGGTCTTCCTCTCTTTTGATATTGTTACACCTTTTTTACAAAGATGGGGGAAGTGAGTGGAAGGGAAATTCCGAGTCTAAATATTGCAAAGAAAATCAGGAGAAATCATGTCAATGAGAAAGACAGTCTTGATGAAATGTAACACAGCTCTGCCTTTGTATCTTTCCATTGGTCTGAATTAAATAGGTCTATGTCCCCTAGCAAACACTGTATTTGCTTCAGGAATACGTTCAGCCTATCAGATAAATAATAGCATAGGTTCTGTGCATTGAGCAGTAATGAGTGTGCGTGTGTGTTGGGAGTTGGACAGGAGCAGGCTAGTCCAGTTGTGACAAGATACGATATTTTAAACTTACAGACTTTCTCATAGGCTAGAGTTTCATTTTGCTATATGTCTTCACTCCATGTGGAAGATTCACCTTCCTGGGCAATATTTCAGAAATCAATAGGAAATTCAATACTGCAAAAGTAGAGAATTTATGGCCATTGGCATAAGAAAAAGCAAAGCACTATCCACTCCATCAAAATTTATTAGAACTACTATCCTTTTACTCTGAGAAACACAAAAGTTAAATGCCATATGTGTAAGTAGAAACTCAGGGGAAACGGACGTTGGCCCAGTGGTTAGGACGTCCGTCTACCACATGGCAGGTCCGCGGTTCAAGCCCCGGGCCTCCTTGACCCGTGTGGAGCTGGCCCATGCGCAGTGCTGATGCGCGCAAGGAGTGCGGTGCCACACAGGGGTGTCCCCCGCGTAAGGGAGCCCCATGCGCAAGGAGTGCACCCTTAAGGAGAGCTGCCCACCGCGAAAGAGAGCGCAACCTGCCGAGGAATGGTGCCGCCCACACTTCCCGTGCCGATGACAGACAACAGAAGCGGACAAAGAAACAAGACGCAGCAAAAAGACACAGAAAACAGACAACCGGGGGAGGGGAAGAGAATTAAATAAAAATAAATCTTAAAAAAGAAAAGAAAAAAAAGAAACTCAGAAATTCCAATTATTTCCAAATAGTCAGACACTTAGCATCATTAAGGCAACTTGTGATGCCTTCATGATGCTAAAAAAACTAAGTAAAATATACAATAGAATGTCTCATGCCATTGTTCCACAGTAGCAAACCACTGGCTGAAAGTATGTAGAAAACTGAGGGGAATCCATAGTTACCTTAAACTATAACAAGCTCTCTGTTTTTTCCCGAAGGAACATGTTTCCAGATTGACAACTCACTACCCTAAACTATGGTAATAGGAGCCAATAAGAAGCTCTTATATGGCATGAGAGCCTCTGTTCCCTTCCCCACTGTCTCCTCCAACCAATACACTCACATACTACCAAAGGCTTCTAGAAGGAATATTGCTACCAACAGCTGAGATAAGTGTTTTGTAGGACCGCTCTCTTGAACTCAGCTCACAAACTGAATATTTATGAACAAGACAGAGACCACAAAGCCTTTCAAATATTACAATAGAAGAGAAGGTTCGGAGTTAACAGGAGCAGTAGCAAACAGAAACCCCCATGGTATCAAAGGATTTGTCTACAATTGCCACAATAGCCCATCATATCAAATGCTCCATGGCATCCTCTCCCAAGGAATCAATGCAGCAATGAAGAAACCAAGAACCACATTACCCCTACAATAACTGGAAGAATCACTTCTGCATTCTAGTGCCCAGACCAAAATCATCTTGGTTGCCCAAATCTACTGGTCACTGAAGCTTCTGGTTCCAATTCTGACCCTGGAGAAGTATATCGGTTGTCCTTTTAATCCTGGAACTCTGTTTTTGGCTCTTAGTGAATCTTTTCTGACTTCAGGAACAACTCGCGCCCTGCAGTATCACATTGTATACCTTTCATTAAAACATCTCACTGTCACCTAGGTGGTGGTTTTCCTTGAATACCTGCCTACAGTATATGAAAATGGTTGAAAGTATGAGCTATATAAATCGGAATGACTGGGTTTGGATTCCTAATCTGCCATTGGGCAAATTAGTTAACATCTTTAAGTCTCATTTTCCTAATCAGTAAAACAAAGATTTTTAAAGTACCTCAAATGACACTGTTTGTAATTGCTGAGAGGAGTTTTCCATGCTGTAGACTATCCGTGGACACCCAAAAGGATATGCAACTCCAAAGCAGCAATGACCTATTATCTCTGGAGTATGTCACACGCAAAATGAAATAAAATCTAGGGATCTAATTAGATGCAGAAACTGTGGATACAGAATAATGTACAAGAAGAGAACTAAAAGATTGGTAGTTCTGATGCTTGATGAAATGTGAATTCAGAGTAACATCTTCACTTGTATTTGGATTTGCCATTAATGTTTCATATTGTTGTATAGCTTTTGGTTAGCACACTTACCTTTATGATTACAACTATAAATACACTGTTTCATTTTATCTCATTTTTAAACCGTATTGTATTTAGATATCTGTTAATACTTTGTATAAAGAAAATTTTTCAATTACATGACATGATTTAATCTTATTGTATATTTAATCTGACACATTATAAGTTATTTATTTTCCTAAACCATACTTTTAATCAAAGCCTAGAATCACTCAGGCTCTTGTTAAAAACACAGATTTCTAGGGCACTCTTAGGGTCTGATTAAGCATGTTCCTTGGAAACTACTGATCTACATCACCAGTTTACAAAGTTTGTAATCTCTATATTGTCATTTGGTACAGAATATACAAGTGTACTTATTGTCAACGTGCATATATCACTCTGACTTTTCTTTTTCATGTATTCTTGATATAGTACTTTCTGTGTTTCTACATAATTGTTTATTTTTACAATCTTGGGAGAGGGAAGAGAAATTTTAATGGTTCTCTATAAGGCAAAATCGGCCCAAAGTAAAGTGGATGAAGCAGACTGTAAAGTCAGGTGTAGTTTCCTGGGTATAATCATTCATTATGGTCAGAAATCCTGCTTTCAGAATATAAAAAGAATGGAGATTTGTTTACACTGAATTATTGGATAAATGTTTAAAGCTTTTGCCTCAATTTTAGGAACATGGAATTGATGGTTACACCTGTACTCCATCTATTCCAAGATTTCATCATTATGGAATGTCATGTTGGCCTTCCTATTTTCATTTTAAAGAATAGATACATTCCAACTTTATTAATAGCTATGTATGTATTTCTCTCTTTTTTTAAGAGTTCTTCCTTGGTCTAGGTTTTCCTTTATCCATGACTTTTTAAATTTTATGATTCTGGTATGTTCCTTCATGACCTTGTGTTTTTCAGACAAGGAAATCCTAATATTTATCTGCTCTCTCTTTATGATAGCCCCTTAAATAAATAAACAAACCCCCAAGAGTAATAACTTTTTTTAACTGTTCTAATTCATCCTAAGTCTTTTGTGTATTGATATGTATATTATTTGGCTAATTAGGCAGAATTGTTTAATAGAAAAAGTATTAAAACTAGAACTCAAAGCTGTGTTTTAAGTCACTTAACCTCTTTGTGCCCCCTTCACCTATATAATGGAAGTAATTTAACCTCTAACTACCTAATTATTTTTATGAAAAAAAAATGAGAAAGCAGATATAAAATTGCTTTAAAAATTCCTTTGACTAGTGCTCTATAAATATAAAAATCAACTAAAAAAATAGAAACTTAAAGTGTTGACGTGAATAAAATCATCCATGTAAAGTGCTTGACACAATCTCTGGCACATAATCTCTAGTATATGCTAGCTATTATTATCACTATATAAGACATAAATATATTATATAGCTATATAATATATGTTATAAGCATATATTATATATAGCTATTACTCTCATTGTATTATATATTTTATCATTATGTAAGAATTGGAGCTCAAATGCCCCAGCCATTGATAGGAACATCTGTATGCTTGGCAATGATCTATGGAGTAAGCAGAATGTGGAATGTGGGGATATTATATCCAAAGATGAGGGCCACTAAAGAATGAACTTTACCAGTGTAGCTGGTTTCCTTAAGGGTCAGAGTAAATAGTATGTGGCCAAAGCAGTTGGTTTGGTGATGTCCAAATTAGAAGATAATATATATTAAGAGAGCAAGTGAAAATTAAGCTTATGGGTAAAGCCCTACCATGGTTCAAATACCAAGCTGCTCTGCAAGCATGTGACACTTACCAAACAGTTAGTAAAACATAAAGAGCCTTGAATAACTCCAGTGTCACATTTCGAGACTTACAAAGTAATTAGGAAAAAAATCTGAGCTGGCAAAACTCTTCCTGACTCATTCTGATGAGCAGACCATCTTTTTTTTCCATTAGTGTGTATTGTCCTCACAAGGTTCCAGATACAGGCCCAGGGTGTCATTTCCTCATGTACTTAGGCTGGTACGCTGAAATAGCATTATGAACCCAGCAATGTCTCTTTCTTTCCTGTTGTGCTATGGTACATCAGAGAAGCAGGACCTAAAACGAGTTACTTAAGACATAAGTATATTAAAGAGATATGAAAAAAAGAAAGACCATTTATCCCTATTATTGTTTGGCCTATGACTCATGTGTGTGTGTGAGAAAACCTTATTTTTGCAAAGATCTTTTAGATAAATAAGGCAAGTTGGCAGTAACTTGATTGTCTTGGTGATGTCAGCAGTCTACTGTTTTCAATCAAATCATCTTTGGGGTTTAAACCTTTAGCAAATTATTTTTTAGAGAATGCATTTGGCCAGCTCTGATAGTAATGTCATTTCATGGCTTTGCTACACCTTTGCCTTACAAATATAGGCAGCAGATAATTAATTTCTTCAAAATGATATGGGCGGATTTCAGTTACAATTATTGCAAAAACAAAAAAGATTATTTTCAAATGCAGACATATAAGATCCTTGGCCACTGATGCAACATTCTTATCATTTTCATCTATGTTTTGGTGAAGAAGGTAGGTGACAGTATTAAAGCAAAAGAGCAAAACCAGAAATTTCCCTGAATCCTAAGGGCTCAATTAAAGTCAGACCTTTGAGATAAATACTGCATTGGCTTTCATTTGTCTTTCACAGGCCTCAGAAACATATAAATCACCCAAAATTATGCACATTGACACCATTTCCCAAAAAGGAAAAGTAACCCAACCCTTATTTTGACTTGTCAGTAGTGCTGCGGCTTAAGTAAAGCTCTCAAGGACAGAGAAGCATGGGGGTGTTGGTAACATTGCATCATTTCATCTCTCTGCTGGGAATTTCTCAAGTTCTGCAATTAGCTGGTTAGCGGCCAGTTAAAGCTGCTCAATTTATATTTGACTTTTCTTAGTCTAAATTCTTCGGCAACATGCTGCCTACCTAGCCTTTGAAATTACATTGCCTTAGCTACTGCCACAGAGCAAGCTGTATTCTGTCTACAGCATTTTCCCCTCTCTGATTAGCTAAAGAATGGGACTGGCCATTTAAGGAAAATGAGAAACATAATCCAATATATTTTCCTGAGATTCCTGTTTTTGCCCTAGAATCTCTGTAATGCATTCTGTAAATCCAGAAAAAGTTTGTTCCTTCATTTTTTTTTTTTTTTTTTTTTGGTCTATCTGTCCTTCCTTCCTCTCTCCCTTCTTCTCACCCTCTCTTTTTTTCCCCCTCCTTTTGGCAACCAGGTTTTTATCAGAAAATGACCATTCTAATCAATTTGCTTCATCCTCAGAGACTAAGCCTTTCAACTGGGAAAATAAAGTAAAATGGATAAGTCTGAACCATAACTGCCCTGCATAATGTTTGTTGGCACTAAAGTCACTAGGAAACTTCCTCACTTACAAAGGTGCTATAAATATTTCTGTTTAGTATACAGAATATGTAAGCATCCAAAAATATATACACGTGTATTTATGATATAGCACTTTTTTTGTTGTTTGCCATGGGAGGTGTTTTCTTGTCATATTCAAGAAGAATGAATAGGATTAACGGCAATGAATAGCAAGAATTTATTTCCATTTGGTGAGTTTGAAGTTAGCATGAGATGACCTTTTTTGGTCTTTTCATCTTCATCTGTTACTAGGTTAGTAAAACAAAACAAACATCTGGGGAAAGAAACAAAGTATGATAAATTTAATAATATATCCTTCTCTGAAGAAGGAGGTTTCCTTTGCTATACATTAATGACCCAGTATAGTCTGTAAAAAAGACACCCAAGGACTGTGCATAAACTAATTTTTTTCTCCAAGTGCAAATATAGAAACCCTAGAACAGTCTATGCTGTGGGAGATTTTTTAGCCTTTTTAGTAATGGTTGTATAAGACAGCAGAATGCTGAGTGATAAGAAAGGGTTTGAAACATAAATTCCACACTAAATTATTGGCTGCTGTTCAAACTATGTCTGCGTAGAGTACCCAGCAACAAAATATGTCCCAAACATGATTCCAAATTTAAACAATTCTTCTGCCTTTCCTATGATGTATGAACTCAAGTTCAAAAACTATCTGTGTCCAAGAATTTTGTTTTCAACAAACTTTAAGGTAAAAAATAACTACATTTAAGATGTGGTAATAAAGCAAAAACAGTGTAAATTTATTGAGTATAATAGGCAACTTAGTTTTATTATCTCATTTAATTTTCAACACAACTCTACAAGGAATTAGTATTATTATCCACATTTTACAGATGAGAAAACTGAGGCACACAGAGTAATTGCTAAAGGTCATAGAAAAAATCAGAAATCTGAGCAATCTGACTTACCTATCCTACTAGCATTTCATGCCTTCTCCTCCATAACAAGTATATCCTTTCTATTATAGCTTCAACTCAGATTTAAGGAAACTAAATGTATTTTAGTGGCTTATCTTTTATTCTATTTCTATATATAATAAAAATGTCATCGATCCTTTTTTTCTCAAATCCTTCTATTGAAAAAGATTGCAGCCTAAGCTTGCCCCTTCACCTCCCACTTTCTAAACTCCACATATTAAAAAAAAAAAAAGAAGAAGAAGAAGATGATGATGAACAAATGAGCCAAAATGTGGATTAAAAAATCTCTCTATGGTGGTCACAGGAGTTGCCCTGCTGAGGGCAGGGAGAGTAAAGAAGAGGTGTAATATAGGGGCATTTTCAGGACTTGGAGTTGTCCTGAATAATATGGCATGGACAGATGCAGGACATTATATATTCTGCCATAACCCACTGAATGGATTGGGAAAGAGTGTAAACTACAATGTAAACTATAATCCATGCCATGTAGCAGTGTTTCAAAACGTATCCATCAAATGCAATGAACAAGTGCCACACTAATGAAACAGGTTGTTAATGTGGGAGGAATGGGCTGGGGAGTGGGGGTATATGGAAACATCTTATATTTTTTAATGTAACATTTTGTGTGATCTATGTATCTTTTGAAAAAAAAACTCTCTAAAATACTATCTCTTAAGGGACCTGTTTTATGAAGAAATGCCTGTCTTCCAAATAAAAAACACCTTCATCATTAGTTTAGAATATCCATTGTACAGTAAAATTTACTTCTAAAGAACATGTAAAAATTATAACCACAGGAAAACTGATGTTTAATGAATACATTAGATACTTTACAATTTTCATAAAAACCCCACAGCTATTCTTGCTGAACACACATTTAGAAGAGTAATTTTAACATGCTTGACCATCAGGGGAAAAAAAGGACTTTCCTTTTGGTGGACACAGAAACAATTGTTTCAAAAGCATGATTCATGCTTTATCTCATTCAGTAAGGCTACAAGTTTCATGAGTGATTAAAAGTACAACTGGGAAATGTTTCTTTTTTAAAAGTATCTAGCAGGAAGCAGATGTGGCTCCAG
This sequence comes from Dasypus novemcinctus, assembly GCF_030445035.2. NCBI lineage: Eukaryota > Metazoa > Chordata > Mammalia > Cingulata > Dasypodidae > Dasypus > Dasypus novemcinctus. The sequence goes on from NC_080683.1 coordinate 47,656,376, forward strand.
TGATTGGGCTCCTGTCTACCATATGAGAGGTCCAGGGTTCAATTCCCAGAACCTCCTGGTGAAGGCAAGCTGGCCCGAACAGAAAGCTGGCACAGCAAGATGACGCAACAAAAAGAGGCACACAGGAGTGATAATAAGAGATGCAGGAGACCAGGGAGCTGAGGTGGAGCAAGAGATTAAGCACCTCTTTCCCACTCCAGAGGGTCCCAAAATTCGTTCCCAGTTCTGCCTGAAGAGAAGACAAGAAAACACAGAAGGACAAACAGTGAATGGACACAGAGAGCAGACAGTGGGGCAGGAAGAAAGAAAAGAAAGAAAAGAAAGAAAGAGAGAAAGAAAGAAAGAAAGAGAGAAAGAGAGAAAGAAAGAAAGAGAGAGAGAAAGAAAGAAAGAGAGAGAAAGAAAGAAAGAGAGAGAAAGAAAGAAAGAAAGAAAGAAAGAAAGAAAGAAAGAAAGAAAGAAAGAAAGAAAGAAAGAAAGAAAGAAAGAAAGAAAGAAAGAAATATTTTTTTAAATGTATCCAGGGAAAAATGAAAGAAATATCATAACATGACATTTAAGTATTTTAATGTTCAAGGCTAGATTCTAACCCATGACCCAGAAATAGAAGGATCAATGATCTCAGTCATTAGTGCTAAAGGCAATACAAGTAGAACCTGGCATCAAAAGATAAAGTATACGAGTTGTAATTTTTAGAGGTCTACATGCAACACAGTACACACACAAATACAATGAATGTCTTGATATATTCCCCCATTTCTACTTCTATTGCTATTTATGATGAAGGGTACAGCATCATCTCCACAATCAGGCATATGACTAGAGTTAAATTTATGTGTAATTTTTCTATGAATGATAAAACTAAGAAAACTCTCCTTGACAAAATGTTTAGATAAAAACCACACTTACAGTTGTGTTTCTTGATTTTATATTTACTTTCTCACACACTCAACACCAAAAATCTAGAACTACAAATGTTCACAAAACATCCAATAGACTTCTTAAAATTGTTCTGAATCTAAAGAGGCAAACCCTGTCTCAAAGTACCCTAAGTTCTAGCAGAGCACCAATCTACCTGAATTAAGAGGAGTCGTTTTCTAAAAGGGTGGTCCAAGAAAACATTTGAAAGTGGAGGACACTGATCTGGTCTTAAAGAGTGGACAGGATCTCTACAGGAACAGGGGAGGAATGGCATTCCAGACAGGGAGAATAACTTGGACAAAGGTGGGGCAACAAATTGTACCCTGCATATGTGTTTGGAAAATGACCAATAGTCTGAAATACTGAAGCAGAGAGACCTTGTTGTTGAGTAGTGGGAGCCAAGATCAGAAAAGTTAAGTAGGTGCCAGATGATAGAAGGTTTACACAATATCCAGCCTCAAAGTTTAGCAGCAATCAGAGGGCCCAGAGGATAACTGAAGAGTGGCAAGATAGCATAGCAATACTTTAGGAAAATTAATCTCACAGTCAGGCTCTAGATGGTTTGGGTGGCAGTGAATAGGATTAGAGGGAAACAGTCTTTTGGCTGCAATTTTACAATCCAGACTTAGAGTGAAGAGACCAGGTCTTCTTCATATGTGAGAGACATGATAATGGAATCTAACAGCTCTTATGGTGAAGGGGAAAGAGAGATTCCAAGATCACTCAGGAATGTGAGCTTGGGTGACTGGGAGAAAAGATCTGCAGAATAATGTGTGGAGAATTTGATTTTCATATAGTGGAGGTACATGGTTTAACCTGAGGTATTCTTGATTCTCAAGAGTAAACTTGCAGCCACAAAGGCTATTAATGATACTCAGAAATTCACGGCATCAGGGAACACGGTTCTCACTCAGGACCAAATGCTGTGCTCAGTTATATATACTCTGTTCCACTGACTCCAGAAGAAATTATATGCCTAGAACTAATGGTAGATTTTGGCCCTACATGTACATTTGTAAGCCAACAATGTGACCCTACCTAAGATAAAAACAAGGCAAATATAATGCATTCAGTTCTGACTTTTGAGAAGTCTTTCAAGACAGAGGTATTTCATCTCCACTAAAGCACCAAGAATTTCATTCCCTAATACAAAAGTTACTAGAGTATGCTTTGCTCTGTTTGTATATATTCATTATATATAGTTAGCTTCATTTAGTTTATAAACCAAGTAATCAGAATTTATGAAATATTATACTGGATTGTGCAGATTATTTAATTTTTCTGAACATGAAAGAATAATAAGCTTTAATTATTTTCACTTTAAATGGGGATGATTATTGAAAGGCTTGATACATTCTTATTTGTCAACAGTTTGTTCGAAACTGATGTTGGGTAAAGGCCTTCTTTATATTTACAAAATAGACTAAATAATTCCTTTTAAAATGTATTTCTGTGCCTTCTTTGATATTATTCTTGGAACATTCATTCAAATTATCATGTTTATTTAAAGAAACAATCTTCTTATATAAATCAAACCCAAACAGATCACCAGGTGTAAATATTCATTACATCTCCAGTCAGCTATAACTTTTGTCAGAGTCAATGAAATTGATCATACTAAGCAATTCAGAAAAAATTTCATGGCAACTCATTGAAGGGAAGACCATGTACTAACAGATAAAAGGAGGATTTCCTTCCAGCTATGTAAACACACCTATAGACGCACACACAGCCTAAGAAAACATTGTTTTCTAATCAAGCCAGATTTCAATTTTTATAAAAAGAATCTGTTCCATATATACATAAGCAATTATTCAATTTATTAAAATTTTTAAAAATACAAAATATTCTCCTGAATAGTTACATTCAGCAACTGCAAATGCGGTGATTTAATCCCAGGTACATTTTGTGCCTAGTCAAAAGCATTTGGGGTGACTGTACTGTAATGAGGTCAGAACCAGTACAAGGTGTACCACTGTAATCAGAGAATCAGGCAAAAGGAGACATGGAATGCAGCAAGTCAAAACTACAGCAATACAAATACCATGTCGGACTTCCTCTCATCTTACCACACAAGCTGCTTTGCTAATTTCAATAAATGAAAGTAATTTTGTTTCTTGGAGAAACATCCCTTCCATTTATTAGCCAACCAAATTGTGAAAGGAGCTCTGAAACTCTCTTTTGTCATATTTTTGTTACCTGCCTAAGAGTGATAACTTGGCAGAAATTGTTCGATGGCTATTAAAACATCATAATAATCTTTGTGTTTAAAGAGGAATCTATATAATTCTGAGAAAGAGGATATTTCTGACTTTTAAAAAGTACTCCACAATTATCAAAATTTCTAACTGTTATCACATAGCGGAACAGTAAGAATTAAAGGAAACAGACAACACAGAATCAGAGAACTCTCTTCCTGTGGAAACAGAAATTTCTTAAGAGAGTAAGTAGCTATTTATTTTGATCTTACCTGACGGCAGCTCGCTTAACCAAGAGTATGTCCTTTTTGGAGGTAGCTTATCCTTTGAAGAACCCAGTGGCTTGTCCCACAGCCTAAGACAGACTGGAGTCTTGGAAAACTATCCAGCCCAAAAGAATACAGAGGAAAAAGTGTTTCCCACTTTCTTTCCTAGGACTAGCCAATAGCTGAAGTCATGCAGGAAACTGAGTAGAGAGAAGGGGAAAGCAGCTGCTTTTTCCTGAAATCCTGATCAGCAGAAATTGGAGGTCGTTGTATATCTCCCACCCAGACTTTTGTTTAAAAGTTTTTTCAACTGTTGCTAGGTGTTGTTTAGTTCTGAGATTCGGTTTCTCGTCTTCTGTTCCCTTCACAACACTGTCAGAGCAATGACTTTGTTGAGGAGCTGAGCTTGTGTGTGCTATATTTAAACAGTGTTCTCAGCAAGTCAAGCCTGTCAACAGCTGAGAAGTTTGGAGCCGGCTTTACTCAGTTCCTCGGCAGCTGGGTTATCAGTGGATATAGCGCTGCGTACCCTGTGAAAGATTGAGGGAAAACTGGCAGACCCTTTTAAGGACTTGTGCTCCTTTCACAGAGGTAATTATTATTTGAAGCTCTTAACTACAGACTGTAATTTAGGACTTTGGTTTAAAATCGGAAAAGAAACTGAGCAGCAGTTGTCTTGGGCAGAGCAATTTACCGATGCAATATTCTTTTCAATTAGGCTTTCTCTGATACATGTTCTGAAATAAAATTGCTTTTTAGAGAATATCAAACTGTTGGGAAAATTCACAGTAAGAGATCATTTCCAAACAGCTTTTAACATAGGTGTATTACATTCAAAATTAGATTGCTTACCAAGTTGAGCCGACTTGAACAACTATATAACTGAATGCTACTAAAATAAGGTTATGATAAAGGAATGTCTATAACACTGTTTTTTGAAAGTAGTAAGGCTATGAAGGAAAATCTCAACATTCTCATTCATATCATTCATTCAAAGTGACAAATGGAGAACACTCTAGGAAAACCAGGACACCTCTGGTTGCCGACAGACTTGCCCATCTTTAACCCTCCAGTCTCCAAAACCAGAGAAGAGTTACTTCTACTCTAGACTCTAATAAGAAGAATGTCTCAAGGAACTTTATTTACTTCATTCCATATCACAAAATACTTTGAATCTCCCCAAATTAACATTCATGAAAAAAAAAATGTGTTTAATGGTTAGTTCTTGGGACTGTCATATGAATTACATATATTATACTAAGAGTAAGGGGAACCTAGCCAAATTCACATGAAACATAGGAAGGGACATACATACACACACTCAAATTATTTGTTGACACATAGGAATGTTGCCCTGGCAAAAATCTCGCCAACATCATTAAAAACTTGACTCCCTTTCTGGGATCAAGTTTATCAGTTTATACTCTTGTTTTGACATGCAAACTGAAGATGGACCAAGGAGGCATATAATGGCACTGATTTAATTTTTTAAGGGTTGCATACTTGCAATAAATAGCTTATGATCTGGGACGTCTCTCTGGGAAAGGCTGACACTTTACCCAAGATGTATATGTCCTTCTTTAAAAAGAAATGACCTTTACCTCCAAATTTAGCTGAACCCCACACCTCAACAAATTAGAAAACATCTCAGTTCTTTCCAACCCAGGCATCACACTACCCCTTAAATTACCTCTATACCAATATTAAATAGCAGTTCTTTAGACTCTTAAATCTTCCTGGTTCTGAGGCAACCTTGATTAAAAAAAAAAAAAAGACAATTTAAGATTTCTTAGTCAGTCAAAGTGGTACTGATGCAAAACACCAGAAATTGGTTTGGTTTTTATAAGGGGTATTTATTTGGGGTAGGAGCTTACAGATACCAGGCCATAAAGCATAAGTTACTTCTCTCACCAAAGTCCATTTGGAGCAAGATGGCTGCCGACATTTGCGAGGGTTCAGGATTCCTGGGTTCCTACGTTCCTGGGGCTCTGGGTTCAAGTTTCCTTTCTTCCTGGGACTGGCTTCTCTTTCCTCTGCGCTTACTTGCCAGAGTTCCAACTTAAGTCTTCAGTATCAAACTCCAACATCAAAACTCCAACATCAGAAAGCCTCAGCTCTGTTCTTTGCCATGCCTTTTATCTGTGAGCCCCACCCACCAAGGTATGAGAACTCAGTGCCCTAATCATAACTCAGTCATACCCAGGTACAGATCAGATTACAAGCATAATCCAATATCTATTTTTAGAATTCATAACCATATCAAACTGCTGCAAAAATGAAAGAGCTCTCGTGAAATTAACTGACTCCTCTAGAACACTAATGGACCTTCTAGAAACTTTATATACAGTACCTAAAAAGTGAGCTCTGAATAGGGTCAAAAAGAGCATGACTGGGCTGTAGGATAGTTCAGAATTTTTAAAAATTACAAGGGGATGAGATGCAGAAAGATTATTGTGTGAAATATACACATATATCACATGCCACAGCCCCAGGTTGAAAAACGCTTCACTAAAGAAGACCTTGAGAATCCTTTAACCATCATTTCACCTTAAGACTTCATGTTATAGATGTCTGCAATCCAAAATGAAGCAGAGAAGAATGGAGCCAAATATCAAGAAAACTGAGAGGAAATAACCCACTTTGACTTTACAGGCCTAAATAATTCCATTGAAAGGGTAATAGAGGAATCTCAGATAATCCAGATAGCTAGAATTCAGTGCTTTTTTTTTCCTTTGGTAAAAATCTAGTTCTCCACCATTGTTTTCTTTAAGCCTTGGATTAACTCTCCGTTGTTGTTCTTAATATATTTTTTAAAGGTGAAAGGAGCAGCATACAGAGTATTTCATTTAATTAGAGAGTGTTGCTACATTTGCATTATGCTCTTTAATTATACTAGGCATGTGTATTTCTCTGACTCAGTATTCCTCAATAATCAGACTCCCACACTCCCCTTCCCCCTCCCTCCCTCCCTCCCTTCCTCCCTCTCTCCCTCTCTCTCTCTCTCTCTCACACACACACATACACACACACACTAAAGTGAATTTATTTTGAAGCCTTTCCCCCTCTGGGAATTATTATTCAGTCAAAAGCATTTCCTACATAATCTACAGAGGAAATAGTGCCATTAAGAACTATCAGAAATTTGTGTTTTGTATACAGCCAACAAGGAACTGATTTTTCAACACATCTTGTTAAGACATTATTGTTCAGCTGCATCCTTTTCCCACAGTCTTAAATGTCAGCATCCTGAGAACCTCTGGTAAACTTACAAATAAAGCTGAATTTCCTAACTTAAAGGATGAATTTTGATGAATTTTTAAAATAAAAAGTGGAATGTTATCAGAGGGGAAAAGAGACAAATGAATTAATGAGAATTGGCACATTATCTCTGCATCCATTTCTAAAATCAGATTTTCCCACCTGGTTCTTAGTGATATTTTAAAAGCAGAAAGTGAAAATACTATTTAATACCAGTGAAAAGATAAATAGTCATCTGCTTCAAAGTAATATTTACACTAATAAAGTTTTGGATATGGAAGAAATAGCCACTATATCTACAAGATAACAAAGCTTACAGTGATGAAAGACAAAATGAAAAAAAATTTTTTTACCTTTTATTTCTGCATTTTATTTATTATTATTATTTTCTTAATTTTATTTATTTATTTTTGGCTTTGTTTTGGGGGATGGTTTTAGATTGCAGAAGGTTCACAACTATGGCAGGGGAGGATCACTGGTGTGAAGTGTCAGTGATGAGGGGATGTGTGGGGAGAGGTGCACCTGGGTCATGCCTCTATGACATATGAACATATTCAAGTGGTCATGGGACATTGTCTCAGCAGGTGGAGAACCACACAATAACCAAAAGACTATTGAATTCCCATCCTGCGAAGTCCTGCTACATTCTCTAATAGAGTGGCAAGAATCCCCCAAGTACATGGGCAGTGCCTAGTATAGAAGGATCGACCATTACACCAGGCCCTTGATATTGATGGTTGTACTTATGAACATTTTATTGTGAAATTGAAACTTAGTCTAGTATTATATATTGCCTAAGAGTTACCTCGTGAAAGCCTCCTTGTTGCTCAAATGCTAAACCAAACTCAGTATATAAACTCACTACCTTCTCCCCAGTGTGGGACATGACTTCCAGGGATGAGCCTCCCAGGCACTGAGGGATTACTGCCAAGTGCCGTTAGCAATACAGCTAGAAAAAAACCTTGACAAAAAGGGGGAAATATTAAATACAAATGAGTTTTTATGGCTAAGAGATTTCAAAGTGAGTCAGGAGGTCATTCCAGAGGTTACACTTATGCACAACTCAGCAGGATGTCATTGACTGCCACAGTAAACAGTGGCTCAAACAGTAGGGCTCCTGAGGATTCTAAAGACATCTAGACACTATAGGCAGGGCAGATAATCTCACGAATTTGGCATCCTGTCAGTGGGCCTTACTTTGGAATATATGCTCCCCAATGTAACAGAGTTAAACTTATTTATAATTTTCCTACACATGGTTCTTCTACCCCTTTCATTTGACCCTATAATTAGCACTATACTTGTTAAATATATGTCACAGAGACATAAATATTTGGTCTATTCATATGCCGGTTGAGCCCTGAATCTCTGTAGAGTTGCAACACCTACTCTCCAATTCATTGGACTCACCCAGGACAACTAACAAAAGGATGATGATTGACAATGCCCATCCCAAAACACAGAAAGTATCTACAACTGCAAGCAAGATAGTTCCATCCATCTGGCCCATGGGATCTAAGCACCCTCTCAATCAGAAAGAGTGGGCACCACCATTCCAAAATCCTCAAGACTGAGGAATGAACAAACATAAGGGGAGAATGCAACTATGGACTAAAGTAGACATTATTATTTTAGCAATGGAAGAGCTTGTAACACTGATATAAAGGCAGTGGCCACCAGAGGTACTGAGGGGAGGGAGAGGAAGAATAGGCGTAACACAGGGGCATTTTTGGGACATTGGAATTGTCCTCCATGACACTGCAATAATGGTTACAGGCATTATACATTTTGTCAAAACCTATAAAATTGTGCAAGGCAAAGTGTAAATATAATGGAAACTATAGTCCATGGTTAGTAGCAATGCTTCAATATGTGTTCATCAATTTCAACAAATGTACGTCACTAATGAAAGATGTTGTTCATGTGGGCAAGTGTGGGAGGGGGAGAGGTGGCATATATAAATTTTTTATGTAACATTTACATAATCTAAATCTACTTTAAAAATAAAAAAGAAAAATAAAAAAAAATAAAGGGAGCACAGGCAGAGGGGGAAAAAACAATGTTTCGTAAGGTAGAAAGGGATGGTAAGAGAAGTTTCCATACAAACATGCCTTGTTAAAGTTTATTGCCAGTTTCTGAGACTTGAATATATACTCCCTGACAGCAGCAAATTTTCTAGTTTGTTTCTTCCTGAATCCCCAAGCACCATAGTAAGTGCTCAATAAATAGGTTTATCTAGGGCAGCAGATGTGGCTCAAGTGATAAGGCTTCTGTCTACTATATGGGAGCACCCGGGTTTGATCCCTGGGGCCTCCTAGTAAAAAGGAAGAAGAGAAATCATGACTTCATGGCGAGCCAGTGCCTGTGTGGCAAGCCAAGTGCCTATGTGGCGAGCCAAATGTCCACACAGTAAGTCAAATGCTAATGGTAAGCCAAGTGCCCATGTGGGTGCCTGCATGGCAAGCCAAGGGCCCATGTGGTGAGCCAAGTGCCCATGTGGGTGACTGCATAGCAAACCAAGTGCCCACGCAAGTGCCCATGTGGTGAGCCAGTGCCCACACAAGTGAGTTATGCAGCAAGATGATGACGCAAAGGAGAGACAAATGTGAGAGTCAAGGTGAAGCACAGCAGAGACCAGGAACTGAGGTGGAGCAATTGACAGGGAACCTCTCTCCACCTCAGAGGTCCCCAGGATCAAATCCCATGAATTCTAGAGGAGAAAGATGAGAAGACAAGACAAAAAGAGAAATAGATACAGGAGATCACACAGAGAGTAGAGACAGCAAAAACATCTGGGTGGGTGAGAGGGAGGGGAAGAAAAATATTTAAAATTTTTTTAAATAAATAAATAATTTTATTAACAAGTAGGAATGACTAAATGAGCAAATGAATATATGAAGAGTAAAGAAGAGAAGAAGGAAATTTTAAAACATATAATCTGTATATAAAATGTTTCCAGATCCTCTGGACAGAGATGGATCATCAATAGCTGCATAATACATGCTGTAGAAAGAAAAATTTTAGATTGTGAATTAGTTATTTTAAATTCTACTAAAATTTCAAAAGAAAGTAGATTTCATGATAATAAAGATAATTATGCAACACTTACTATATGCCAGGTAGAATTCTAATGACTCCACATTTATCAACCCAGTTAATTCTCACATTAACCCTGTAAGGTAAGTACTATCATTATCACCATTTTAGTCTAGAACACTGAGGTATAGAGATATTAAGTAACTTGGCCAAGGTCACATGCCAATACGTAGAATCAGAATTCAAACTAGGGAGTCTGGTTGCAAAAATCTGTGTTCTTAATCATTTAACTGCTTCTTATTCAACAGACACATTGGCCTGTTAGCAATTACTGAACATCAAAGTTATAGACTTTGCTACCTTTGAATACATTTGCTTCTGACAAAAAAAAAATCATATAAAATTCCACAGCTCTGGAGGCTAATAGAAAAAAAAGCAGGATCATTTCATGAAGAGGATAATAAAATAAAAGTTCATTGGAACTGACATCCTATTGAATACCAGAGAAGAGAAAACTGGACTGAAAAAGAGATAATTGCTTTGTGAAAAAAAGTAGTTTTTAGTAAAAGATATGAGCTTTTTTCCAGTATTATCTCTAAAACTAACAATGCATGATGTTTTGTGATGAATGAGTTTGCAGCTTAATGAAATTCTAAAATTACATTCTAAAAATATTATATAGGGCAGTGATTTGAAAGAGTTTTGAAAATGTTTACAAACTATGTTTTCAGAATTATTCTCAAAAATGTAACCAACAACAAGAAAAAAATAAAAACAATGGGGGGAAATCATTATACATTAGCTAGTCTTTGGCATCAAAATGAGATTGCATTACACTTCCTATAATCAGGTTTTACAATTTAAAATTGCTTGCATTTTCTATTATTCTAGCTACCCTTCCATTGATTTTACATTGTGCTGGAGGACAATGAAAACTGGAGAAGGACTATACAAACACTGAAATGAAGAAAAAGAAAAATATCAGGTAGAAAATTTCCATCTAGGCACAAAGATCCATTCCCCTTCCCCTCACTAGGTTGCTTGGGAGTCACTCAGAAGCAATGGCCCAGGTTCCTCCAACCACAAACACAATCTACAGAACTACTCACAGCAGCAAGTTAGAACCACACATATATCCAGGCACAAGGACCCAAGTCCACAGAGACCCAGGGAGAAACACAAGCTACTGAACAATGCTGCATACAAAAGGGCTGCAATGGGGACATGAGGAGGACAGGAGAGACCTTGGTAGAATGGCTGGCAAGTGGTGCACTCACTTATTTCATTTTCTGTTGCCTGGACCCTGTAAATGCAAAAAAGGACCTCTCTGGAGTGACCCACCTTTCTGCATGCCCAGGGCAGGCTACCCTAATGGAGAGAAATTGGAGGCAGAAAAGTCTCAGAGAGAAAAAGGGCGGGGGGGGGTGAAGGTATTTTAAATGAGCTTCTGTAAGACTGGAGGATCCCAGAACTGAAAAGTTTAAGGAATATAGGGCGCTGGGTGAGGGAGAGAAATTAAACAAATCATAGGAGCTAGAGAGAAAATTCTGCACAAAAACAAACAGAACACATCAAAATTCCTGGAGAAGGAAAAAAAAAAAGAAAGGAAGCAGTCTCCTGGAGGTGAAGCAATTGCCCAAAAATACAATCTTAAAAATTGTATGGAATTATCCAGAGTAAGAATCAGATGAAGAAGGGCTGATAAAATCTGATAATTACACATGGGCTATTATAAAGGTCCAGAATAAGTTGAATCAAGCATTCAAGAGCCTTAAAACAAAGCCAATCAACAATAAAACTCTAGGCAAGGGGGAGAAACTGACCTTCAGAGTTAACTCATCAAGATAATCAGATGCCTATACACCAGCAAAAAATAATAAGCCATACTTAAAAATAGGAAATATGGCTCAGTCAAAGAAACAAATTAAAATTTCAGAGGAGACACAGAATTAGGAACAACTAATCAAAGAATTCAAACAAGTCTCATAAATAATCAAGAAGATGAAGAAAAATATGGCTAAAGAGAAAAAACATAATAACTAGAATAACAAATTTCAAAGATAAAGAGAGAATTCTGAAAGCACAGCAAGAGAAAAGCAATTCATTACATACAAGGAATCCTCAATAAGATTAAGTGCTGATTTCTCATCAGAAATCATAGAGGTAAAAAGGCAGTATGACATATTTAAGGTGCTGAAAGAGAAAAAACCCCAGAGAAGAGTTATTTATCTGGCAAAAGTGTCCTTCAAAAATGAGGGAGACCCAAAATAAAAAAGAGGAAGAGTTTAAAATATTCACAGATAAAAACAGAGAGTTCGTCAAAAAAGGTTTGCACTACAAGAATTACTAAAGGGATTATAGTGGTTTAAAAGGCAAAGAGAGGAGACTGTGACTTGGTGTAGTGTAAAGAAATGAAGAGTACAGTAAGAAAGGGAAATCAAAAGGGTAAATGCAAAACCCAATAGTACTGTATCCTGAATATGCAACTCTACTCTTTAAGAATACATTGAACAAGAAAATGGTATATTTCCTTGCAAATCAAAACTGCAATGACATATCATTTCATACATGTTAGACTAGCCACTTTTAAAAAGTCAGAAAACTGTAAATGTTGGAGAGGATGTGGAGAGATAGGAACACTTATTCACTGTTGGTGGGAATGTGAAATGGCACAACCACTGTGGAGGACTGTTTGGCAGTTCCTAAGGAATTTAAATATAGACTTGCCATGTGACCTGGCAATACCATTACTAGGTGTATATCCAAAAGAACTAAGAGCAGAGACACAAACAGACACCTGCACATTGATGTTCACAGTGGCATTATTCACAATTGCCAAAAGCTGGAAACAACTCAGATGTCAATCAACTAATGAATGGATAATATAAATTGTGGTGTATACACATGATGGAGTGTATGCAGCAGTAAGAAGAAATGAAGCTGTGAAGTATATGACAACATGGATGAGCCTGGAGGACATTATGTTGAGTGAAGCAAGTCAGACACAATAGGATAAATACTGTCTGATTGCACTATTATGAAATAAATATATTGTGTAAACTCATGGAGTTAATAATTAGAATATAGGTCACCAGAAAATAGAATGAGGGTAGAGAATGGAAACCTAAGGGTTAATCAGAGCAGAACTGGTAAAAGGTTGTTTGTAAATCTTTGGAAAGGAAAAGAAATCATGAAAGCACATCATGGTGTTTATAACTAGCAGAGCTATTATATGTATATGACAGTGGTTGAAAGAGAGAGTCTAAGGTCATGGATATTACTAGAAGGAAAGCTAAAAACTATTACAATGGACTGTATAAGATAGTAAAGCCATATGTAAAACATGAATATGGGTGACATTACATACACGAAACTGTTTTTACAAATTATAAAAAAAATATATACTAGAGAGAAGGAAAAATAATAGCAGCTATGTACAGTAGAGGAAGCATAGAGAGATTGAGAGGCAATGAGTTTTCTTTGTTTTTTGTTTATTATTATTATTGGAATAATGAAAGTACTCTAAGAATGACTAAAGTGATGAATGCACAAATACGTGATTACACCAAATACTATTGATTGTACACTTTGGGTGGATTTATGCTTTATTAATATGTATCAATAAAATTGATTTGTTAAAAAAGGCGTATTTGTAAAAAAAAAAGGTAATGGACATGTAAAATATAAAGTGGTAAAGTAGGACAAGAGCAATATAAAGAGGGGAAACAGGGATATGAGAGCAGAGAATGTGTATCCTATTGAGCTAAGTTGCTACCTTTTCAAATCAGTAGGTTTTAGAGGTTGATTGTTTAATATAAACCCTAGGGTAATCACGAAGAATCTATTTGAAAAATATACAGAAACAGAAATGAGAAAGAGATCCGTCAGTTGCATCACAAAAGATTAACTATACAGAAAAGGAGGATGCAACAAAGAAAAAGAGAGAATAAAAATACATGACAAATTTGTTTATTTTGTAAATTTACAATCTTTACTATACACTTATTGCTTATGCATGTGCATGTATGAATGATATACTTCAATAAAAAAATTTTTTTAAAAAGACCTTTAAAAATATACATATATATGACAAAGCTAAGTAATGTCAAAGCCAGCTGTTCCCTCTAACTCTAGCCTAAATGCCTATTGCTAGGGGGAGAGCAAGACAAATACCCCTTAAGAAATTGTGTTTGTTTTCATTTCCTATAGTTCTTTCCTATACAGTAACTAAAAGGGCAATGCCTCTTTTCATCCCCATCTTAGCTGTTTTAAGCGTAATCACCACCACGGAAAACTGGGATTGACGATTTGTATCTAACCCTGTTGTTTATTACAATCTCTCCTTGGAGCTAACTAAAAGCAGAGATGAAACTAACCATGCCTTAGAAGTCCTAAGACAGCAACAGATTCTCTTGCTGCTGTGGTACTGCAAAATCGCAGAGCCCTAAACATGCTGACACAGCACAGGGGTGGACATGCCTATTTCTCAAGGAAAAATGCCATTTCTATAAATAGAATAGTCTTAGACAGTATTTGAAACTAGCAGGATAAAGACCACCAACTTTGGGAAGATGCAGCCTTTATAGGCACCTACTCTTGTGGCCCAGTATTCTTTTAGTAGGACCCTATATCTTCAAGATTCTAATTCAGTTTGTTTCTTTCAGAATCAGTGCCTTGTTAACCATACAGGGCTTTCATTCAGCTCTACCCATAGTGCCAGATTTGTCTTCCATTGACTGTGATAGAAGGGGGATTTACACCTTGTCAAGTAGGGTCTAATGCCCCTAACCAGGAGGAAGTAATTACAGAAGAGTGACTATCATCCTTCAATATCCCTTTAAGAATAAAGATGTAAACTCTCTGAGGGGGAAGTTGAGGTAGGCTACATTAGCGAATCAAGAGACAAATCTGGAACCTGGCAAAAAAACATGGCCATGAAACACATAGCCATAAGAACTGCCCCCTTCAGGAAAGACCTTACAAGATGCCTACTGGAAGAACTTCTCAAGAATTCTCCATTCATAAGGGGATTTCCTCCAGGATCAAGAGAAAGCCCCAGATGTTCTCCAGGGGCTTTGCCATTGGACCAGCCAGGGGAACTGACAGGTGGCATAACCAATCAAAACAACAACCTCCTCCCCCATCAAGAGCAAAGGAGCAGAATAATTAATGGTTCAAAAAAGCAAGCATGGAAGCTAAATTGGCCCATTTTCCCTTTTTCCCTTGCCCTGGCCTAACCCTGTTCTTGCCCTGTTTTGCCCCTTCTCTCCCTGCCCGGACCAGCATACAAGTATACCTGGGAAACATAATCTGTTATTTTCTCCCATTTCTTTCCTCTCAATTCCTCAATAAATTACTAGACTAACTGGGAAAAAAACAAAAAAAATATATGACATAAAAACCAAAGGACACAATGGCTAAACTAAATACTGCCTTTACAGTAACAGCACTAAATGTTAATGGATAAATGTCCCAATTAAGGGACATAGATTGGCAGAATGGATACAAAAAAAAAAAAAAAAGAGCATGTTCTAACTACATGTTGTTTAGAGGAGAAGTACCTTAGATCCAAAGACACAAATAGGTTTAAGTGAAAGTTTGGAAAAAGGTATTCTATGCAAATAGTAAACAAAAAAGAGCTGGGCTAGCTATACTAATATTGGACAAAATAGTCTTGAAGTTAAAAGCTGTTGTAAGAGACAAAAGACACTATGTATTAATAAAAGGGGCACTCCACCAAGAAGAAATAACAATCATAAATATGTATGCACCTAATCATGTTACTCTAAAATATATAAGGCAAACACTGGCAAAATATAAGGGAGAAACAGACATCGCTACAATAATAGGTGAAGATTTGAATATACCACTTTCATAAATAGAATAATTAGACAGAAGATCAATAAGGAAGCAGAGGACTTGAATAACATGATAAATGAACTAGGCCTAACAGATATATATAGAATAGTGTACCCCAAACAGCAGGATACACATTCTTCTCAAGTGCAAATGGACCATTCTCCAAAATAGACCACAAGTTGGGTCACAAAACAAGTCCCAATACATTTAAAAAGATTGAAATTACATAAAGCAACTTCAGTGACCATAAAGGAAGGAAGCTGGAAATCAATAGCAGATGGAAAAATGTAAAACCAACAAAAATATGGAAGTTAAATAACATACTCTTAAACAATAAAGAGAATAAATTGCAGGAGAAATCAACAAATATCTTAGAAAAACAAACATTCAAATGGAACATAAAACTTATGGGATGCAACAAAGACAGACTTAATGGGACATTTATAGGCCAAATTACTTACATTAAAAAAGAAGAAGAAAGAGCTAAAATAAAAAACTTTACTGCATACCAGGAGGAACTAGAAAAAGAACATCAAACTAATCTCAAAGCAAGTATGAGGAAAGTAAAAGCAAGGATTAGAGGAGAAACAAACAAAACAGGAAAAAAAATAGAAAGCATTCATAAAACTGAAAGTTGCTTCTTTGAAAATATCAATAAAATTGACAAACCCTTTGCTAAAAAGACAAAAACAAAGAAAGAGAAGAGACAAATAAGTAAATCAGAAATAAGAGGAAGGACATTACTACTGAAACCACAGAAATAAAAAAGAATCATAGGATACTATTAACAACTGTATGCCAAAACACTAGACAATGTAGAGAAGATGGAAAAATTCTGGGAAACATATGACCAGCTTACACTGACCCTAGAAGACAACCAAACCAATCACAAGTAAAGATATTGAAAGTCACCAAAAACCTCCCCAAAGATGAAAAACCCAGGACCAGATGGTTTCACAGGTGAATTCTACCAATCATTCAAAGATGATATAATACCAATCTTGCTCAAGCACCTCCAAAAAATTGAACAGAAATGAGTGCTACCAAACTCATTCTATGAAGCCAACATCACCCTAATACCAAAACCAAACAAAGACACACACAAAAAAAGAAAATTACGTACCTCTAATGAACATAGATGCAAACTGAATCCAAATGCACATTAAGATAATTAGACATCATGATCAAGTGAGTTTCAGCCCAGGTGATGCAACAGTTCTTTAATGCAAGAAAATCAATTAGTATAATAAACAACATTAATAAATTGAAGAAGAAAAACCACATGATCCTTTCAATTGATGCAGAAAAGGCATTTGACAAAATACACCCCCAATTCTTTTTTTTAAAGATTTATTTTTTATTTATTTCTCTCTCCTTCCCCCCCACCATGCCATTGTCTGCTCTCTGTGTCCATTCACTGTGTGTTCTTCTGTGTCCACTTGCATTCTCATCAGGCAGCATGGGAATCTGTGTCTCTTTTTGTTGCATCATCTTGCTGCGTCAGCTCTCTGTGTATGCGACACCACTCCTGGGTGGACTGTGTTTTTCACATGGGGCAGCTCTCCTTGCAGGGCACACTCCTTGCGCGTGGGGCACCCCTACATGGGGGACTCCCCTATGTGGCATGGCACTCCTTGCACATGGCAGCACTATGCATGGGCCAGCTCACCACACAGGCCAGCAGGCCCTGGGTTTGAACTCTGGACCTGCTATATGCTAGGCAGACACTCTATCAGTTGAGCCACATCTGCTTCCTTACCAATTTCTTGATAAAACACTACAAAAGACAGGATAGAAAAAAGCTTTCTCAACATGGTAAAGTGAATATATGAAAATGGCACACCTAGCATTGTACTCAATGGTGAAAGACGGAAACCTTTCCCACTGGGATTGGGAACAAGACAAGGATGACCACTCTCACCACTGTTATTCAATATTGTGTGAGAAGTTCTAGCTAGAGCAATTAGGCTACAAAAAATAATAAAAGACACAAAAATAGGAAAGGAAGAAGTAAAATTAATTATTCACTGATAATATGATCTTATATCTATAAAATCCCCAAAATCCACAATAAAGCTACTAGAACTAAAAGACAAGTTTAGCAAAGTAGCTGGATACAATTTTAATATGCAAAAATCAATAGTGCTTTTATACACTCCCAGTGAGCAATCTAAGGAGGAAGTTGGGAAAAAACTTCCATTTACAATAGTGACTAAAAGTTAGCTATGGACATAAAGGGCTTGTATTCAGGAAACTGCAAAATGTTGCTAAAAGAAATCAAAGAAGACCTAAACAAAAATTGGAAAGACATTTCATGGTCATGGATTGAAGGACTATAATGTAAATCATTTCTACCCAAAATGATTTACAGATTCAACACAATCCCAATCAAAATTCTAAAAGCCTACTTCACAGAAATGGAAAAGACAATTATCAACTTTATTTGGAAGTTGGTAAAGGGCCCCAATTGCCAAAAACATCTGGAAAAAGAAGAATGAAGTTGGAGGATTCACGCTTACTGACTTTAAAGCATATTACCAGCTATGTGGCCAAAACATCATGGTACTGGCACAAGGATTGATATATCCACAAATGGAATAGAATTAAGAGTGCAGAAATAGACCCTCACCTCTACAGACAAGTGACTTTTGACAAGGCTGTCAAGCCCACCCAGTTGGTTAGAATAGCCTTTTCAACAAATAGTGATGGGAGAACTGGATATCCATATGCAAAGGAAAGAAAGAGGACCCCTATCTGACACCTTATACAAATATTAACTCAAAATGGACCAAGGACCTAAATATAAAAGCTATAGTGAAGCGGGTTTGGTTCAATGGATAGAGTGTCCACCTACCACATGGGAGTTTCAAGGTTCAAACCCCAGGCCTCCTGACCCGTGTGATGAGCTGTCCCATGTGCAGTGCTGATATGCACAAGGAGTGCGGTGCCATGCAGGGGTGTCCCCTGCATAGGGGAGCCCCACATGTAAGGAGTGCGCCCCGTAAGGAGAGCTGCTCAGTGCAAAAAAAGTGCAGCCTGCCCAGGAATGGTGCCGCACACATGGAGAGCTGACGCAGCAAGATGACACAACAAAAAGAGACACAGATTACAGGTGCCGCTGACACAAGCGGACACAGAGGACACACAGCGAATGGACACAGAGAGTAGACAACGGGGGGGGGGGATGGGGAAGGGGAGAGAAATAAATAATAAATGATAATAATAATAATAAAACTTTTTTTAAAAAGCTACAATCATAAAAATCCTAGAAGAAAATGTATGAAAACATCTTCAAGATCTTGTGGTAGGCAGTAATTTCTTAAACTTTACACCAAAGCATGAGCAACAAAAGAACTAGATAAATGGGACCTCCTCAAAATTAAACACTTTTTTCTTCAAAAGGCTTTGTCAAGAAAGTAAAAATGCACCTTACTCAATGGGAGAAAATATTTGGAAACCATAATCCAATAAGGGTTTGATATCCATGTTAAATAAAGAGATCATGCAACTCAGCAAAAAAAAGACAAGCAACCCAATTAAGAAATGGGCAAAAGACTTGAACAAACATTTCTCCAAAGAGGAAATACAAATGGCCAAAAAGCACATGAAAAAATGCCCAACTTAACTAGTTCTTAGGGAAATGCAGATCAAAACTACAATGAGATATCATTTTACACCTTATAGAATGGCCATTATTAAAAAAAAAAACCAGAAAACTACAAGTGCTAAAAAGGATGTAGAGAAATAGAAGCATCTGTTCACTGTTAGTGGGAATGTAGAATGGTGCAGCCTCTGTGAAGATACTTTTGCAGTAGCTCAAGAAGCTGAATATAGAACTGCCGTATGATCCAGCAATTCCATTCCTAGGAATATATTCAGAAGAAATGAAATCAAGGATGAAAACTGGCATTTGCACACTCATGGTCATGCAGCTTTATTTACAGTTGCTAAAATATGAAGCCAGCCCTAAAGTCCATCTACCAATGAATGGGTTAACAAAATGTGATATATACTTACAATGGAATACCACTAAGCAATAAGAAGAAATCAGGATGCATATAACAACATGGATGAACATTGAGGATATTATGTTGAATAAAATAAGCCAGAAACAAAAGGACAAATATTGAAACAACTACAAAGGTTTCAATACAATATTCAACTAATGAGAACTAAATACGATAAGTGAACTAAATACAATAAGTAAACTCACACAGGTAAACTCTAGAGTTTAGGTTATAAGGAAATAGAAAATGGGTTGAGAATGGGAAGTGATGCTTAATGTATGAAGCATTATTAATAAGGTTAATTGTATAAGTGGGGAAATGAATACAGTTGATAGTAATACACTATAGTGAATATAACTAATATTGCTGATCTATAAATGCGATTGTGGTTGAAAGGGGTAGTCTGTGGATGTAAATGTCAATTGAAAGGAAGCTAGAGAATAATGTAGGGACTGTATAACATAGTACTTTGTGTGGTGGATAAAGATTGTGATTAATAATATAAATATATGAATGCATTTCTTTTACAAAGAGCTAAGAATATGGTAATACATGAAGAAATTACAACTAATTTAACTTATGGAGGATAATTAACCGTAATATTGTAATATGTTGCAGCATATGCAAGATGTTATTTCAATACTAAGGGACAACAGTAGGATATAATGGGGCATGGAATTTTTCCTTTTGGAGTAATGAAAACATTCTAAAATCGACTGAGGTGATGACAGCACAACTCTGTGACGAAAATAAGAGCTACTGAGTGTAGCCTTTGAATGGACTGTATGAAGAATGGGACTGTATAGCACAGGGAATCCAGTGGTGGATGGTGGACTATAGTTAACAGGACAGATATGAGCATGCTCTCTCATGAACAATAGCAAATATATAATACTAATGTAGAGTGTTAATAATTAGGTGGCTCTGGGGGAAATACACCAAATGTAAGATTTGGGTTATAGTTAGTAGTAATATTTTTTTAAAAGATTTATTTTATTTATTTCTCTCCTCCCCCCGCCATTGTCTGCTCTCTGTGTCCATTCACTGTGTGTTCTTCTGCATCCCCTTGCATTATCAGGTGGCACTAGGAATCTTCATCTCTTTTTTGTTGCATCATCTTGCTGCATCAGCTTTGTGTGTGTGCGGTGCCACTCCTGGGCGGGCCATACTTCTTACACATGGCGCGACTCTCCTTGTGAGGAGGACACCTTGTACATGGGGCACCCCTACGCAGGGGCGCCTTTGCGTAGCAGGGCATTCTTTGTGCATGGCAGTGCTGAGCATGGGCCAGCTTACCACAACCATAAGGAAGCCCTGGGGGTCAAATCTTGGACCCTCCATGTGGTAGACAGACACTCTATCAATTGAGCCACATCCACTTCCCAGTAGTAATATTTTGATGATGATCTTTCATAGTTTGTAATACATTTTTCACAACAATGCACAGTTTTGGTTGTGGGGAGATGTAGGTGAACCTTGTATGATGATATGCATGTTTGTTTTGTAAATTCACAACTTTTACTAAACACTCATTGTTTATGTATGTTCATGTATGAATGATATATATTTTTTTAATTTTAAAAATACCCTAGGCCCAGATGGCTTCACAAGGGAATTCTACCAATTATTCCAAAAAGAATTAACACCGATTCTGCTCAAAATCTTTCTAAAATTGAATAGAAGGGAACACAACTAATTTATCCTATGAGGCCAACATCACCCTAAAACCAAAGCCAGATAAAGATACTACTAGAAAAAATATCACAGGTCAATTTCTTTTATGAATATAGGTGCAAAAATCCTCAAAAAAATACTTGCAAATCGAATCCAACAGTGCTTTAAAATAATTATGCACCAAGACCAAGTGTGTTTATCCCAGGTATGCAAGGGTGGTTCAACAAAAGAAAATCAACTAATGTAATACACCACATAAGCAAAACAAAAAAAATTCCATGATTATCTCCACTGACCCAGAAAATGCATTTGACAAAGTCCAGCATCTTTTCTTGATAAAATCATTCAGAGCACTAAGAATAGAAGGAATCGTCCACATCATGATAAAGGGCCTATGTGAAAAGCCTACTGCTAACAAACTACATAGTGATAAAAGACTGAAAGCTTTCCCTCTAAGATCTGGAACAAGACAAGGATTCCAACTGCCTCCACTATTATTCAACATTGTACTGGAAGTTCCTGTCTGAGCAGTTAGGAAATAAACAGAAATAAAAGTCATCCACTTTGGAAAGGAAGAATTAAACTTTCACTGTTTGCAGATGACATGGTTCTATATTAGACAGTTCTGAAAAATCTACAACAAAGCCACTAGAGCTAATAAATTAATTCAAAAAAGTGGTGGTATAAGATCCACACTCAAAAAATCAGTAGTGTTTCTAAACACTAGTAATGAGCAATATGAGGAGTAAATTTTTTAAAAATCCATTTATAATAGCAACTAAAAGAAGCAAATATTTAGGAATAAATTTAAGCAAGGACATAAAGGATCTGTATTCAGAAAACTGTAAAACATTGCTAAAAGAAATCAAAGAAGATCTAAATAAATGGAAAGACATTTCATGGTCATGGATTGGAAGGCTACATATTGTTAAGATGTCAATTCTACCCAAAATGATTTACAGATTCTATGAAATCCCAATCAAAATTCTAAAAGCCTATTTTGCAGAAATGGAAAAGATAATTATCAACTTTATTTGGAAGGGTAAAGGGCCCCAAATTGCCAAAAACATCTGGAAAAAGAAGAACAAAGATGGAGGACTCACATCCCTGACTAAAGCACATTACAAAGTCGCAGTGATCAAAAAAACCTAGTATTGACACAAGGATAGATATATCCACCAATGGAATCAAACTGAGAATTTAGACATAGACCCTCACACCTGTGGCTCATTGACTTTGGACAAGGTTGCCAAGTTCACTCAACTGGGAAAGAACAATTCTTGAATGAATGATGCTGGGGGAACTGGGTATCCATACACAAAAGAATGAGACCCCTGTCTCATACCATATTCAAAAATTAACTTAAAATGTGTCGAAGACCTAAAGAGAAAAACCAGGACCATAAAAGCCCTAGAAGAATATGTAGGGAAGCATCTTCAGGATATTGCATTAGGTAATGGTTTCTAAGACTTTATACCCATAGTACAAGCAAAAAAAGAAAAAATAAATAAGTGGAACCACCTCAGAATTAAAAACTTTTGTGACTCTAATGGCTTTGTCATGGAAGTGAAAAGACATCCTACTTCATGGGCGAAAATATTGGGAAACCACATTTCTGGAAAGGGTTTAATATCCAGACTATATAAATAAATCCTACAACTCAACAATGAAAAGACAAATAATCTAATTTTAAAATAGACAAAAGAATAGACATTTCTCCAAAGAGAATATAAAATAGCTTAAAACCATATGAAAGGATGCTCAATATCACTAGCTATTAGAGAAATGCGAGTTAAACCAAAATGAGATATCATTTCATATCCACTAGAATGGCTACTATTTTTAAAAAACAGAAAGCTACAAGTTTTGGAGAAGATATGGGAAATTAGACAATCACACATTGCTGGTAGAAATGTAAAATGGTGCATCCACTGGGAAAGACAGTCTACCAATTCCTAAGGAAGCTAAGTAGAGAATTACCATATCACCCAGCAATTCTGCTACTAGGTATATACTGAGAAGAATTGAAAGCAGGGACTCAAACGGATATTTTCATGCTGACGTTCATAGCAGTATTATTCACAATTGCCAAAGGATAGAAGCAACCCAAGTGTTCATCAACTGATGAATGGATAAACAAAATGTGGTATATGCATATGATGGAATATTATTCATCTGTAAAGGGAATAAAGTCCTGAAGCATGTGACAATAGATGAAACTTGAGGACATTATGCAGAATGAAATAAGCCAACACAAAAGGACAAATATTGTATGATCTCACTAATATGAAATAATTATAATAAGCAAACTCATAGAGTTTGAATCTAGAATATAGGTTAACAGTGGACAGATTAGGAGTAGAGAATAGGAAATTGATGCTTAATTTGTACAGAATTTCTACTTAGGTGGATTGTAAAGGTTTGGAAATAGATGGTGGTGAGGGTAGCACATTATTGCATGTATAATTAACAGCATTGAATTAAACATGTGAATGTGGTTAAAAGGGGAAACATTAGGTCAAATATGTTACTAGAAAAAAAATTAAGAGATAAAACATAGGACTGCATAACACAGTGAACCCTATGTAGATGATGGACTACAGTTAATAGTACAATTATAAGAAGGTTCTTTCATGAATTATAACAAATGTAGTACACTAATTCAAGGTGTTAATAACGGGGTGGTATTTGGGGAATAAACACACCTAATGTAAACTGTGGACAATATTTAATAGTATTATTTTAATAATCTTTCAGCAATTTTAACATAGGTACCACACTAATGCAAATAGCCAACAATAGGGGGTTATATGGGAATGCTGTATTTTTTACATGACTTTTCTGCAAACCTATAACTTCTCTAATTAAAAGAATTTAAAAATAATAGGACATACTTCACAGGCCTGTGTGTATTGGGTGTTTTAAATGACATAATCCATGTAAATTGCTTTACACAGTGCTGGGAACATAGAATTTCTCAATAAATGCTGGTTACTCTTGTTTAAAAAATAGTATAATTATAAACAAGTGTTATCATCAATTATAACAAATATTCTACACCGATGTAAGGTGTTGGTCATGGGGTGGTGTACAGGAATCCTGTATTTATGCATGATTATTCTGTAAACTCACAACTCCAAAAAAAATGTTTAAAAATAAATAAATACTGCTCCTACTTTGTATTAATAATATTTACAAATATTCATAATAAAATAACTTTGTCCTGTCTACAAATAAATAAGTACTGTGTCATATCTATAAATAATCATAAAAAATTAAACAAAAAGAGCAAAATTGGTTTTAAAAAGGTATAGGGTAATAGTTTTGCATAGGCTTGAGCAAAGTAAGCATTTAATGCATGTATTAGACATGAAAATTCCCACTTCCCTGTATATGAGCTTGAAAGTGGGTTACTAGAACTTGACCCCCAAATTTATTACAGGACCATATCTTACAGATACAGATCACAAGCTTCTGCTTTTTTTAAAGAGTCGGATAAAACTCTCCTGAATGTATTTCCTGCTTCCTTTCCTATGCTACAGTCATCCCCCATTCTTGCTCAGTATTCTAATTCTTAATTCTAATGCTGACTTTTTACAATTTCTTAAAAGGGAGGAAGGACCATTTATCTGCCAAGAAATAGATACAGGAATAGAAAACTAGTGCTTGGGCAGACAGCCTTTCAGAATAATGCATTTTTCTCCACAAAGCTTATAGGTTGTATATACTCACGATATGTATAATTATAGTCAACTCTAAAAACAAGCTTTCTTAATGGCACAAATAATTAAGATTTCTGATTCTGGAGTCAAACAAATATCCTTTGAATTCAGGCTCCATTACAGATTATTTGTTTGAATTTAGCAAGTTACTTAATCTATCCTAATCTTCAATACCCTCTTCTATAAAATTAATTAAAGAACCTAAGACTAGTCATTATAGACAAAATCTGTAAACTCTGTAAATACTTTCTAAAACTGAATGGATAAATAAATTGTGGTATATTCATTTAATGCTATACTATACAGCAATGAGAATGAGCAATTTGCAAGTGTACATAACAACGTGGATAAATCTCTCAATCACAATATTGAGTGAAAGAGGCCAAATACAAAATAGTAATACTTAATGATTCCATTCATAGCAAATTGTAAAACAGGCAAAACTAATCTAAGGTGTCAGAAGTCAGGATAATGGTTGTCTTTGGCATGGGATACTGACTAGAGGGGACACAAGAGGGTTCCTGTGTCACTAATAATGCTGCTTCTTGCTCAGGGTGCTAGTTTTACCAGTACAATTTTTTTAAATTCGTCAATTTGTACTTGTGATTTGTGTAATTTTTTGTCCATAAAATTTAATAAAATATTCAAAAATTTAAAATAAGAAAAATCATATAATAACTGTTAGGCAATAAACCAAGAAGGATAAATTCCTAGTTAAGTTATACCTCCCTGTAAATATTTCTTAAAGTGCATGTGCACATTCCTAAGCACAATAGCTACCTTACAAGAACCACTCCTACCTCAAACAAACACTCTAAAGATCCGGCAAATCCTGACTTGGCTCTGTGCCTTCCTTGTTCTCACCCTATATAACCCCTTGTAACCCCCTAGGTGACAGGCAGGGCTACTATGAATGTCCTGCAGCTGCCAGGACCAGCTAGAGGTTTGTAAATTCCCTAATAAACTGTTACTATTTTACTTTATGGAGTGGCTTGCTTCATTTTTCAGCCTTGAGTGCCCATTGAACTTTGGCAGAACCTATTCAATAGGTTCACAGCCAGAAAATGCCTGAGTCCTTATCTTTTAGAGATTCTCTTTGAAATATTTACAGATGAAATAATATCATGTCTGGAATTTGCTTCAAAACAGTCCAATGAGGGAAGCAGTGTGGCTCAAGCAATTGGGCTCCCATCTATCATAGGAGGTCCAGGGTTTGATACCCAAGGCCTCCTGGTGATGGGGAGCTGACCCATGTAGCAAGCTGACCCATGCAGTGAACTGGCCCACAAAGAATGCATGGCTCTGCATGGAGAGCTGGCGCAGCAAGATGATGCAATAAAAAGAGGCACAGAGGAGAGACAATAAGAGATGCAGCAGAACAGAGAGCTGAGCTGATGCAAGAGATCGAGCACCTCTCTCCCACTCTGAAAGGTCCCAGGATTGGTTCCCAGTGCTGCCTAAAAAGAAGACAAGCAGACATAGAAGAACACACAGTGAACAGTGACCACAAAACAATGGGGGGTGGGGAAATAAATAAATAAGCAAATCTATCTTTTTAGAACACACACACACACACCATCCAATGAGGGGAGAAGAAGAAAAGGAGGAGGGAATATATAATGAAACAAGAATGGCCACAAGTTGATGATTGTTGAAGTTGGGTAATGGGTTTTCATTATATCACTCTCTACTTTCATATATGTTTTAGATTTTTTATAGTAGAATACTTTAAAAATAATGCCTACCTTTTCTCTAAGCTGAACTCAGCAAATAAAAGCAATAACTTCCCCCCAGCATGGGACATGACTCCCAGGGATGAGCCTCCCTGGCACTGAGGGATTGCTACCAAGTACCAACAAGCAAAGCATCTGGGGGGGGGGAAAGAAAGAAAGAAAAAGACCTTGACCAAAGGGGGAAAAGCTAAAGACAAATAAGTTTATATGGCTAGGAGATTTCAAAGTGAGTTAGGAGGCCATCCCAGAGGTAGCGCTTATGCACATCTCAACAGGATCTCATTGACAGCCAAAGTAGATTATATCCCAAATAGTGAAGCTCCTCAGGGATATGGAGACATCCAGACATTATAGTCAAGGCAGACATGTCAGGAATTTGGCCCCTGGCCATTGGGCCCTAATCTGGTATTTATGCTCCCCAGTGTGGCAGAGTTAAATTCAGCAGTGGTTTCCTTATGCATGACTCCTCTGTCCTTCTATTTGAACCTATAATTAGTACTAGAGTGCATAGGTATACATCCAAGAGACTTAAGTCTTTGGGTTGTCCATGTGCTAGCTGAGCCCTGAGCCTCAACGGAATTGCAACACCTATTCTCCAGTTCAGTGGTTTCATCCAGGACAAGTAACAGGGAGGAGATGAAGGACAAACAACATACCAAGGAACCAAGAGTGCCTACAACTGCAAGCAAGAGAGTCCCATCCATCAGATGTATGGAATCAAAGCCCCCTTCAATTAATGGTGGAGTGAGCATCATCATCCCAGAGTCCTCAGGATTGGGAAATGAACTATGGACTAAAATAAACTTACTAGTATTCTACTATAGACTTATTGTGATTCTAGCAATGGAAGAAATACCATTGTTGTGGAGGCAGTGACCCATGGATGTTCTGGGGTTAAGGAGAGAGAAAAACAGGTGTAATAGGGGGGCATTTTCAGGACTTGAGAATCATCCTGAACGACATTAAAATGACAGATACAGGCCATTATACATCTGGCCATAAATTAGAGTTGAATGGGAGAGAATGTAAACTACAATGTAAACTATAATCTAAGCTTAGTGGCAAGGGTCCACAATCTGTTTATCAGTTGTAATGAATGTACCACACTGATGAAAGATGTTGCTAATGTGGGAAAATGTGGGAGGTATGGGGAGTGAGGCATATGGGAGACCCCTATGTATTCTCTGTAACATCTATGTAATCAAAGTATCTTTTAAAAAATAAAGAAGTGAAAAAATAAATAATGCCTACTAACTTGCACATAGTTATTTTAATTGATAATATTATCATGACTAATCTCAAAATAGCTATATGATCTGAAATCTTTGGATCCAACTGAGTCTTTACATAGAAGTCATATGAATTCTACTGGTATCATGAGACACTTGAGAAGAAAATTCTATTTATAATACTAATATACAGTTATAGCTGCTGAGATTTTTAAAAATGAACAAGAAAAAAGTAAGGAAACTAGAAAGGCCTACCTGAGGTAATTAATTAAAAAACCACTGGGTTCCATTTACAAAACTCATCAGCACATTGCTCTGCCTATCTGAAAATTAAAGGGGAAAAAAGTAAAGTAATATGTTCAGGCCCAAAAGCTACAGGAAATGTTGTCATTACAAGAGTCAAACATACAGGGTGAAAAATTCAGGGTGAGAAATGCTCAGAAATGTTTGGAATTAGTATCCATTTTATAGCTGATCAGGTTTTTATATGTTTAATGTTTTCATGTTTTACTTTTCATCTGAAATAAGGGAAGAACTGGAAAAAATAATCAGAGAAAGAAAACTGTTTTGAAATGCCAAGTTCCTTAAAGCTTTCCTTTCAGTTATCTACCTTGAGAACTGTGAAAAGAAATAAATCAAATTAGAGTTATTAATGGCTAAGATATTTACAATGCAGTTGAGAGGCTATTCAGGAGGCTACCCTCTTATGCAAATCTCAGCCCGATATCACAAACTACCAAAGTAATCAAAGCCTCAAGCAACAATGTTCCTCAAAACCCGAAGGACTTCTGGACACCAGAAACAAACCATAAGATAAAGAAATCAGTAAACTATCTAAACTGAAGGACATTTGGAGTGCTCCCCCACCCCCACCCCAATCTCCACCAATCACAAACAATTTATTTAATCTTCCCTTTTTCTTAAAAAAACAAAAGCTTGCCTGGCAGCCCACTCAATGGCAGAAAATATTTGGAAACCACATATTTCATTAGGGTTTGATTTCCATTGTATATGAAGAGATTGTACAACTCAACAATAAAAGAGCAAGTAATACAATTTAAAAATGGGCAAAAGATTTAAATAGACATTTCTCCAAAGAGGAAATACAAATGGCCAAAAAGGCACATGAAAAAAATGTTCTATATCACAAGCTATTAGGGAAATGCAAATTAAAACAATAAGATATAATTTCATACTGCATAGAATGGACATTATTAAAAAAAAAAAACAACAGTAAGCACTGGAGATGATGTGGAAAAATGGGAACACTCCTTCACTGTTGGTGGGATTGTAAACTGGTGCAGCCTCTTTGGAAGACAGTTTGGTGGTTCCTCAGAAAGCTAAATATGGAACTGCCAAATGATTCAGCAATTCCTCTACTCAAAATAAATCCAATTTTTACCTATATTTTTATATTATATTTATTTAACATAAAGCTTTTACTTGCCCCATAGTCCAGTTCAATGAGAAATTATAAATTGAGCTGCAAAAAAAAAAAAAAAAACTGTGACACAACAGACACATCTGCACACCGATGTTCATAGTGGCATTATTCACAATTGCCAAAAGATGGAAACAACCCAAGTGTCCATCAACTGATGAATGGATAAACAAAATGTGGTATATACATAAGATGGAATATTATACTGCAGGAAGAAGAAATGAAATTGGGACACATATGATAACATGGATGAATCTTGAAGACATTATGCTAAGTAAGGTAAGCCATACACAAAAGGACAAATATTTCATGGTCTTATTAATGTAAACTAAATACGAAGAATAAACACATGGAGTTAAAACCTAGAGTATAGGGAAGTGGATGTGGCTCAAGTGATAAGGCCTCTGCCTACCATATGGGAGCATCCAGGTTAGATCCCTGGGGTCTCCTGGCGAAAAAGAAGAGAAAGCATGCCTGCACAGTGAGCCAGTGCCCACATGGTGAGCTGAGGGCCCACAAGGTGAGCCAAGTGCCTATGAAGCAAGCCAAGTGCCCATGTGGGTGTCCACATAGCAAGACAAGTGCTCACATGGCGAGCCAAGTGCCCACGTGAGTGTCCATGTGGTGAGCCAAGTGCCCACATGGCAAGCTGAGTGCCCACAGGTGAGCCAAGTGCCCACACAAGTACCTGTGTGGCCAGTCAAGTGCCCATGTAATTGCCCACTGGTGAGCCAGTGCCCGCACAGCAAACCAGTGTCAGCGTGATGAGCCAAGTGCCCATGCAGCAAACTGAGTACCTGCAAGGTCAGCTAGTATACATGCAAGTGAGTCACACAGCAAGAGGATGATGCAACAAAAGAGAGATGAAAGGGAGAGTCAAGGTGAAGCACAGCAGAGACCAGGAACAGAGGTGGCACAATTGACAGGAACCTCTCTCCACATCAGAGGTCCCCAGGATTGAATCCTAGTGAATCCTAGAGGAGAAAGAGAAGACAAAAAGAGAAATAGATACAGGAGATCACACAGCAAATGGATGCAGACAGCAAAAACAGCAGAGAGGGGAAGAGGGAGGGAAAGAAAAAACAACAACAAAAAAAACCCTAGAGTATAGGTTCTTAAGAGATAAGAGGAAGACTGAGAAGGACAATTGATCCTTAATGTATGTTGAAGTTTTAATTAACTTTACTGTAAAAGTGTGGAAATGCATACAGTTGATGGTAACACATTATAGTGAGTAGCAGCTGGTTCATAAATGGGAATGTGGTTGGAAAGGGTAGACTAGGGATGTAAATGTCAACTAAAAGAAAGCTAGAGAATAATCTAGGGATTGAATAATACAGTGAACCCAAAGGTAGATGAGAATTGCGGTTGATGGTACAGATGCAAGAGTGTCCTTCTGTGAGCTAGAGTGGATATTCATCACTATTGCAGGGTGGTAGGAATGTGGAGAAGCATGAGGAAAATACAACTGGAGTGACCTATGGACTGTGGTTAACAGCAATGCTGTAATATTCATGCATGTATGCCAAAGATGTACTGTGTTGATAATGAGGGAGTAAGGAAAAAGTGTACCAAATGCACAGTATGGACGAGGGTTGGTGGTAATCGTCTAATAATATTATCTCTTAATCTGTAACAAATATTCTGCCACAGTGTGATGTGTTAATGAAATGGTGTTGTATGGGAATTCTACACATGTGCATGATTGTTTTGTAAGTTCACAACTTCTGTAATAAAAATATATTTTAAAAAATAATAATAGGGTGATTGGGGGAAAACACACCAAATGTAAGGTATGAACAATAATTAGTAGTGAGATTTTGATGATATTCTTTCATAATTTGTAACAAATATCTCAAACAATGCAAGGTATTGGTGGTAGGTTAATGTAGGACCCCTGTATGTTATGCATGTTTATTTTGTAAGTTCACAATTTTTACTATACACTTACTGCTTATGTATGTTCAAGTATGAATAATATACTTTAAAAAAATTTTTTTAAGAACCACCAAGTTAAAAAAAAACAAAAACAAAAAACCTTACTCTCTGGTTCATTGGACTTACCCAGGTCAGTGACTAGGGAGGTGAAGATGGTCAACCACCACACCAGGGAACCAAGAGTACCTACAACTGCAAGCAGGAGAATTATATCCATCATCCACATGGGATCTAAGCCCCCTCTCAATATAGAGGTGGAGCAGACATCACCATCCCAGGGTCCACAGGATGGAGGAATAAAATATGGATTAGAGTAGATTTACTGATATTCTACTATAGAACTATTGTGACTAGTAATGGAAGAAATTGTAGCATTGATGTGGAGAAAGTGGTCATGGTATTTGCTGAGGGCAGGGAGAGGGAAAAAGAGATGTGATGTGGGAGCATTTTCAGGACTTGAAGTTGTCCTAAATGATATTGCAGGGACAGATGCTGGACATTATATATCCTGCCATAACCCACCGAAAGGACTGGGGGAGAGTGTAAACTACAATGTGAACTGTTATCCATGTGGTGCAGTAGTGCTCCAAAATGAATGTGCCACAATGATGAAAGAGATTGTTGATGTGGAGGGAGTGGGGGGGTGGGGGGTATATGGGAACTTCTTATATTTTTTAATGTAATATTTTTTGTGATCTATGTATCTTCAAAAAAATACAATTTAAAAAATGATGGGAGTGGAGGGTGGGGAGTGGGATATATGGGAACATCTTATGTTTTTAATGTAATGTTTTGTGTGATCTATTAACTTTTTAAAAAGATAATTAAGAAATAAAATAAAAATTAAAAAAGCAGTCCTTGCCTGGAAGTGCCAAGAAAGGACAAAATTTGTGTTGCTACCTGAGTATATGATCCCCAAATTACAATTCCAAGACCTAAATAAATGTTTGCTGCTTTGCAGCTCAGTTTGTTATTTCTCAGTGGACAGGAATGGGGTAAATCAAAAGCTTTGTGTTAAATAAATATAATACAAAAATAAAAACTAGATTTATTAGATAGAGAAAAACAATTTTAAAGAGTAAATGAAAATTACAAAGCAGCAACATTTTTAAAAACAAAATTGATTTCTAGAAGATCATTACAATTCCTTATAGACCCTTCAGCCATTAAAAAAATAACATTAGAGAAATTCTGGGAAGATGGCATAGGAGTAGGTATGCAAGGATCAACTCCCTCACAAACATCTGAAGAAGGGCAAAAAGCTGTTGGATGGAGCTACTTTGAGGATCTGCAGGTGCAGAGAGTGGAGGGTGGGGGGCGGAAAGATGAAGAAGCCAAAATGAAAATGATGAGTTACTAACCCCCACAGATAGGAAGGGCAACCATCCCCCACCCTCAAGGCAAACAGCCTTGATAAAACCCATGGCTCACTGCAGCCAACTAAGAGGGGAGCAGGAGGAAGACATCTTCCTCCCTGGAAAGAGGGAGGGTGCAAAGGAGGATGGAGAATGGTTCTCTTAAGTGAGTTGGGTGAGCAGAGTCTGCTTTGAATCACAGCTCCAGCTAGACCAGAATCTCAGGCACATGGAGGTTGAGACACCTCTGTGGTAAGTTTCTCTGAAGAGTGCCATCTGCTGGCAGGCTGTGAAATGGAAGGAGAAAAAACACTTGGAATCTCGCATCTCAGAAATCTTGGATTGGATCTTAGCTCCATTAGTGACTCCCTGGACTATTTTGATAACTTAAGGGCAGTTTTAAATACTTAGAATAAGTTAAAGCAAAGAAAAGGGAAGCAGATGTGACTCAAGTGATTGGGCTTCTGTCTACCATATGGGAGGTCCAGAATTCAATTTCCAAAGTCTCCTGAAGAAGGCAAGTCAGCCTGCATGGAAAGCTGGCCTGAACAGAGAGCTGGTCCACGCAGTGTGCTGTCCACCCCCCGCCCCCCCTCCCCCCCGCATGGCGAACTGGCCCAAGCAGAGTGCTGACCTGCACAGGAGTGTTGGCTCATGCAGCCAGCTGGCCCAAGCAGAGAGCCGGTGCTGCAAGGTGATGCAGCAAAAAGAGAAACAGAGGAGAGACAATAAGAAATATAGTAGACCAGGGAGCTGAGGTGGTACAAGAAATTGAGCACTTCTCTCCCACTCTGGAAGCTCCCAGGATCGGTTCCCGGTGCCACCTAAAGAGAATACAAGCAGACACAGCAGAACACACAGCGAATGGACATAGAGAGCAGACAATGAGGGCAGGGGGGTATAAACAAATAAATAAATCTTTTTTTATTAAAAAAAAAAAGAGCCACAAGCAAGAGAAAGAAATTGACCATCAGAGAAAATTCATCAATATAATTAAATGCCCAGATATCAGCAAAAAATTACAAGTCATAATGAGAAACAGAAAGAGATGGCCCAGTCAAAGGAATAAATCAAAACTCCTGAAGAGACACAGGATTTAAGAAAACCAATGATAATCACACAATTTCCTAAGTCAATTCAAGGAGTTGAAGGAAGATATGACTAAAGAGATAAAGGGTATTAAGAAGACACTGGGTGAGGACAACCAGCAAGATGGTGGCAGAGTAAGGAGTTTCTAGAGTCAGCTCATGCTACAGGGCAGTTAGTAATCACCAGAGCTATCTAAAGCACCTGTTTGGGGGACTCCAGGAAATCAGAAGAGCATCCTGCAACATCCTTGAAAGAATGGAAGGAGGAAACTGCCTCCACAGAGAAGATTCGTGAGTAGAGCACTCCATGACTTGGAGGCCAGTGCCCATCCTCCACTGACTGCACAAGGTGCCTTGGGAGCTATTCTGTGGCTGGAATATGAAGCTCCACTTCCTCAAAATGGGGGAGGAAGAGACAATTGGGTACCAACTTCAGCTACTGATTAGTAAATTCAGCTGGCTAAAGTATAATCCTAAGGAAAGCTAAAATTTGAACCTGTCCAAGTCAGAAAGAGGCCAGTAGTCACCATTTTAACTGTGCCTCTGGAACAAGGGGAAGCAGGATGGACTGAAAATCACAGTGCTGGTTGAAACTGGCTTTTTTCCATGCAGATCAGACTGCTGTTCTAGCATAAGCCCTAGTCCCACCTCTGGAAGGGAGGAAGCTGGGGGAACATGTGCCAACCTCTCTGGGAAAATACAGATCACACTATGGAGGCCAGTGATCATCCTACTCTGACAGGACAAACCACCTCAGGAACTATTCTGTGGCTGGAACTAGAAATTCCATTTTCCAAAACAGGGGAGGAAGAGATGGTTAGACACTGACTTCAGCTACTGATTAGTCAATTTGACTGGCTAAAGTATAACCCTAAGAACAGCTAGAGTTTGAACCTGTCCAAGTAGGAAAAAGGCTGGTAGTCACCATTTTGACTCCGCCCCTGGCATGAGGGGAAGCTGGGCTGCCTAAAAATCACAGTGACAGTAGGGACTGGCTACTTTCACCCAGATCAGCCTGCAACCCTAATCTAGGCTTCAGTCCTACCTCTAGCAGGGAAGAAGCTGGTGATCCCTGTACCAGCCTCTCCAGGTAAATGCAGGTACATTTGGCTGGGACAGACTAAACAGTCAGAAGTCTACCAGCACAACTATGGACATTTTGGACTGGCACAGCATACATTGCTGCCCACACCTGCAGCTCCATGCCCACCCCAGGTAGGCAAGAAAGGGGCATGAAGCTTCATCAGTCTCTCTGGGCAACTATAGTCCAGACCTGCATGACCTAGATTATTACACATGGCTGTGGCTCTGTCCCTACCCTCAACAAAGGAGAAAGTTGGGAGAAGCATCATTGGTCCCTGGGGCAATGAGGGCAGCTTGAGCTCCCACAGCTTGCAGCAACTACTACATCCTTGGCTTCTACTACACAGCCAGCAAGAGACAAAGGACAGGAAAGCCCTAAATTAAAGAGAGAAACTGTACCCTGAATAAAAACTAGTAAGCCAGATGTCAAGACATCAACAAAAAATTACAATCTACACCAAGAAACAGGAAGATATGGCCCACTTAAAGAAACAAGGTAAGCCTACAGATGACATAAAGGAGTTGAGACAACTAATCATAGATGATCAAAAAAATCTCCTTAATAATTTTAATGATATGGCTAAAGAGATTAAGGAGATATAGAGTGAGCACAAAAAAGAATTCAAAAGCATACATAGAAAAATAGCAGAACTTATGGTAATGAAAGGTGCAATAAATTAAATTAAAAATGCACTGGAATCATGTAATAGCAGATTTGAGGCAGCAGAAGAAAGGATTGATGAGCTTGAAGAAATGGCCTCTAAAGTGAACATACAAAAGAATAGATGAAGGAAAGAATGGAAAAATTTGAATAAGTTTTCAGCAAACTAAATGACAGGAAGAGAAGTGAAAACATACATGTCATAGGTGTCCCAGAAGGAGAGGAGATAGAAAAGGGACAGAAGGAATAACTGAAGAAATATTGGTAGAAAATTTCCCAACCCTATTGAAGGGCATAGATATCCATGTCCAAGAAGCACAACAAATGCCCATCCAAATAAATCCAAACAGATTAACTCCAAGACACATGCTAATCAGAATGTCAAATGCCAAAGACAAAGAGAGAATTCTGAGAGCAGCAAGAGGAAAGCAATGCATAGCATATAAGGGATACCCAATAAGATTAAATGCCAATTTCTCATCAAAAACCCTGGAGGCAGGAAGACAGTGGTATGATATATTTAAGATACTGCAAGAGAAAAACTTCCAACCAGGAATCTTATTTGTGGCAAGACTGTCTTTCAAAAATGAGGGCAAGTTTAGAATATTCACAGATAAACAGAAACTAAGAGTGTTTGTAATCAAGAGACCAGCTTTGCAGGAAATATTAAGGGGTGTGCTACAGTCTGAAAAGAAAAGACTAGGGAGAGAGGCTTGAAAAAGAGTCTAGAAATGAAGATTTTATCAGTAAAAGTAACCAAAAGTGTCAAAATAGTGGTAAAAATAAAATATGACAGATAAAACCCAAATATTTTAGTATAAACTTAACCAATGACATAAAGCACTTATGTTCAGAAAACTACAACTCATTATTAAAAGACCTAAATAACTGGAAGAACACTCCATGCTTATGGATTAGAAGACTAAATATTAAGATGTCAAGTCTACTCGAATTGATACATATAGTCAATGCAATCCCAATAAAAATTCCACCAACATTTTTTAAATAAATGGAAAACATGACTATCAAATTTATTTGGAAGGGTAAGGTGTCCTGAATAGCCAGAAACATCTTAAAAAGGAAAAGCAAAGTTGGAGGACTCTCACTTCCGGACTTTAAAATCATATTGTGTAGCTAAAGTGGTAAAAACAGCATGGTATTGGCATAAAGACAGACATGCAGACCAATGGACCTGAATGGATGATTCAGAAACAGACCCTCACATCTACAGTCAAGTGATTTTTGACAAGCCTGTCAAACTCACCCAGGTTGGGCAGAACAATCCATCTAATAAATGGTGCTGAGAGAACTGGATATCTATAGCCAAAAGAAGGAAAAGGACCCTTATCTCACACTTTATACAAAAATTAACTCAAAATGGATCAAAAATCTAAACATAAAAGCAAGAAACCTACAGCTTCTAGAAGAAAATGTAGGAAAATATCTTCAAGACCTGGTGGTAGATGGTGGATTCTTGAAGGAGCTAAGAGGAGGATCAAGATGGACTACTGATGTTTAATGTATGTTGAAGTTTTAATTAACTTTTCTGTAAAAGTATGGAAATGTATAGAGTTTATGGTGACATATTATCATGAATAAGATTTTTTTTAATGGGAATGTGGTTGGAGAGGGTAGTCGAGGGTTGTAAGTGCCAATTGAAAGAAAACTAGAGAATTGTCTAGGGACTGACTAACAGTAAACCCAGAAGTGGGTAAAAATTGTGGTTGATGGTACAGATGCAAGAGCATCCTGTGAGCAAGAGCGATGTACATCGCTATTTCAGGGTAGTGGAAATGTGGAGAAATATGGGAAAAATACAATTGGTGTGACCTATGGACTGTGGTTAAAAGCAATACTGTAATATTCATGCAGCTATGCCAAAGATGTTATGTGTTGATAATGGGGGAGTATGAAAAAAGTGTGCCAAATGTATGCTATGAACCTGATAATAGTCTGATGATAGTATCTCATAATCTGTAACAAATGTTCTACCACAATGTGGTGTGTTGATTGAGGAGTGTTTTATGGGAATTCTGCATATATGTGTGATTGTTTTTTATGTTTACAACTTCTGTCATAAAAATATATTTTTAAAATAATAATAGGGTGGGTTGGAGGAAAACTATACCAAATGTAAGATAAGGACTACAGCTAGTAGTAAGATTTTGACAATATTCTTTCATAATTTGTAACAAATGTCTCAAAACAATGCAAGGTGTTGGTGGTAGGTTGATGTATGGGACCTCTGTTTGATGTTATACATGATTGCTTTGTAATTTCACAACTTTTACTATACACTCATTCTTTATTTATGTTGATGTATGATACAATAATAATAATAGGCTTGGTTGGGGGAAAAATACACCAAATGTAAAATACTTTTGTTAGCAGTAATATTTTGAGGATGTTCTTTATTCATTATTTTAAAAATGTTTCACAACAATGCAAGATGGTAGGGTAAGGTATGAGAGCCCTGTATAATGTTATGTATGTTTGTTTTATAAGTTCACAACTATTACTATACACTTATTGTTTATGTATGTTTATGTATGAGTGATATACTTCAAATTTTTTTTTTTAAAAGACACCGGGTAGCCATAAAGAATAATAAGAAAGACTGCAAAGAAAAGTAACAGAGTATGAGATTAAAAATATACCAGAGGTTGCTAGTTTATAAATAGGGATGTGGCTGAAAATGGTAGCCTAGGGATGTAAATGCCAATTGACAGAAGGCTAGAGAATAATCTAGGAACTGAATAGCACAGTAAACCAAGAGATAGGTGAAAATTGTGGTTGATGGTACAGATGCAAGAGTGTCCTTTGTGAGCTAGAGCAAATGTATATCACTACTGCAGGGGTTGGGAATGCACAGGAAAAATATAACTGGAATGACCTATGGACTGTGGCTAGCAGTAATAATATAATATTCTTGCATCTATGCCAAAGATGTCCTGTGTTGATAATGAGGCAATATGGAAAATGTGAGACAAACATATACTACAGACATAGTAAAAATCGGATGATATTATCTTATCTGTAACAAATGTTCCGCCACAGTGTGGTGTGTTTATAGAGGGGTGTTGCTTGGGAATTCTGCATATGTGCATGATTGTTTTATAAGTTTACAACTTCTGTCATAGAAAATATATTTTTAAAATAATAATAAGGTGTGTTGGGGGAAAAACACA
The DNA here is from genome assembly GCF_030445035.2 of Dasypus novemcinctus. Classification (NCBI taxonomy): domain Eukaryota; kingdom Metazoa; phylum Chordata; class Mammalia; order Cingulata; family Dasypodidae; genus Dasypus; species Dasypus novemcinctus. The sequence continues at coordinate 47,695,033 of NC_080683.1, forward strand.
CCAAATGTAAGATAAGGACTATAATTATTAGTAAGATTTTGACAATATTCTTTCATAATTTGTAACAAATATGTCACAACAATGCAAGGTGTTGGTGAAGGGTTGACGTATGGGACCCCTATATGATGTTAAGCATGTTTGCTTTGTAAGCTCACAACTTTTACTATACACTTAATTGTTCATGTAAGTTCATATATAAATGACATAAACATAATAATAATAAGGAGGGTTGGGGGAAGATACCTTGGTTAATAGTAATATTTTGACAATGCTCTTTAATCATTAGTTAATCATTAGTTAAGAAGGTTTAACAACAATGTAAGGCATTATGAGATTCCTGTATGATGTTATAAATGTTTTTTTTTTTGTAAGTTCACAACTATTACTATACATTTACTGTTTATGTATGTTTGTGTGTGGGTGATATATTTCAATAAATTAATCTAAAAATAAAGTACACTACAGGCATATAACAGATTTTATTTCATGGAGGACAGAATTAGTGATATTGAGGACAGAACATCTGGCCTTGAAGAAACAGGAAAAAAGCATGGAAAAAATTGAACAGGGTCTCAGGGAATAGAATGACAACATGAAATGCACAAACATACATGTTACTGGTGTCCTAGAAGGAGAAGAGAATGGAAAAGGGACAGAAAGAATATTTGAGGAAATAATGACCAAAATCTTCCCAACCCTATGAAAGACATAAATATCAATATCTATGAAAGACAACACACCCCAAACAGAATAAATCTAATATACCTACTCTGGGACATCTACTATTCAGAATGACAAATACCAGAGATAAAGAGGGGATTCTGAAAGCAACAAGAGAAAAATAAAGCAACATCCACAAGGGAAATTCAATAAGACTAAGTGCCAATCTCTCATCAGAAACAATAAAGGTAAGAAGAAAGTGGTATGATGTATTTAACGTTCTAAAAGAGAAAAACTGCCAGCCAAGAAATCTTTATCTGGCAAAGCTATCCTTCAAAAATAAGGGTGACTTTAAAATCTTCACAGACAAAAAAAAAAACTGTGAGAGTATGTTACCAAAAGGCCAGCTTCACAAGAGATATTAAAGGAAATGCTACAGCCTGAAAGGGAAAAACAAGGGTGAGAGACTTGGAGAAGAGTATAGAAATGAAGATTATTAGTAAAGGTAACTTAAAGGATAAAAAGACAGACAATAGTAAGATATGACAATGGAAAGCCAAATAATAAGTGGACAAAGTAAGTAATGTCTTTACAGTTATAACGCTGAATGTTAATAGACTGAACTTCTCAATACAAAGACATACACTGATAGAATGGATTTAAAAATATGAGCCATCTATAGGCTGTCTGAAAGAGACTCATCTCAGATATAAGGACACAATCAGGTTGAAAGTGAAAGTTGGAAAAAGATACTCCACACAAATAGTAATGAAAAAAAGAACTAGAGTAGTGATACTAATATTGGACAAAATAGATTTTAAAAGTAAAAATACTATAACAGATGAAGAAAGTCATTATATATTAATAAAGGGGACAATTCACCAAGACAAAATAATTATAATAAATATTTATGCATCTAACCTGGGTGCTCCAAAATACTGAGGCAAACCTGGCAAAACTATAGAGAGAAAAACAATAATAGTTGGAGACATTAATACATCACTCCCAACATTGCATAAAACACCCAGTCAGAGGATGAATAAGAGAAAGCATAAATACTATGATAAATGAACTATATTTGACTACATTTATAGAGAATTACACTGCAAAACAGCAGGATATAATTCTTTTCAAGTGTCCATGGATCCTTCTGCAGGATAGACCATATTTTGGATCACATGACAGGTCTCAATAAATTTTAAAAGATTGAAATAATACATAGCACTTTCTCTGATCATAATGGAATGAAGACAATATAATACCAATCTTGTTCAAGCTATTCCAAAAAATTGAAAAGGAAGGAATACCACCAAACTCATTCTTTGAAGCCAATATCACCTGAATACCAAAGTAAGATAAATATATTATGAAAAAATAAAATTATAGGCCAATTCCTCTAATGATTCTAGATACAAAAATCCTCAAAAAAAAAAAAAAACCTGGCAAACCAAATCCAAAAGCACATTACAGAATTTTACACCACAATCAAGTGGATTTTATGTATGCAAGGGTGGTTCAACCCAAGAAAAGCAATTAGTATAATAAACCACATTATTAAGTGGAAGAAGAAAAATCACACAAAAACCTATATTGACACACAAAGGGCATTTCACAAAATACAGCATCCTTTCTTGATATAAACACTCAAAAATATGGGAATAAAAGGAAACTTTCTCAAATTGGTAAGAGCATAAATGAAAAACCCACAACTAGCACTGTACTCAACAGTGAAAGACTGAAAGCTTTCCCATTGAGATCAGGAATAAGACAAGGATGCCCACTGTCACCACTGTTATCCAATATTTTGCTAGAAGTTCTAGTTAGAGCAATTAGGCAAGAAAAAGAAATAAAAGGCAACCAAATAGAAAAGAAAAAAGTAAAAATTTTGTTATTCATTGAAGATATAATCCTATATCTAGAAAATCCCCCAAATCCACAACAATGCTACTAGAACTAATATACTAGCTCAGCAAAGTGGCTGGATACAACATTAATACCTAAAAATCAGTAGTGTTTCTAAACATTACTGATGAGCAATCTGAGGAGGAAGTCAGTGGGAAAGTTCCATTTACAATAGCAACTAAAAGAATCAAATACTTAGGAATAAATTTAAGCAAAGTCACAAAGGACCTATATTCAGAAAACTGTAAAACATTGTTAAAAAAAAAAAAAACAAAGAAGACCTAAATAAATGGAAGGACATTCCATGGTCATGGATTGGAAGGTTGAATGTAATTAAGATGTCAATTCTATGCATACTGATTTACAGATTCAATGCAATCTCAATAAAAATCCAAACAGTCTTTTTAGCAGAAAAGGAAAAACCAATTATCAAATTAATTTGAAGGGCAAGGGGCCTGAAATAGTAAAAAAATGTCTTTAAAAAGAAGAATGAAGTTCAAGGACTCTCACTTACTGACTTTAAAGCATGTTACTTAGATACAGTAGTAAAAACAACATGGTATTAGCATAAAGACAGAAATATTGACCGAAGGAACTGAATTGAGAACTCAGAAACAGACCCTCACCTCTATGGTCAAGTGCCTTTTGACAAGGCTGTCAAACCCACCCAGCTGGCCCAGAACAGTCTAACAAGTGGTGCTGGGAGAACTGGATAACCATATCCAAAAGAAAGAAAGAAGACCCCTATCTGACACGGTATACAAATATTAACTCAAAATGGATCAAGGGCCTAAATATAAAACCATAAAAGTCCTCAAAGATAATGCAGGGAAACATCTTCAAGATCTTGTGATAGGCAGTAGTTTCTTAAACTTTATACACAAATCATTAGCAACAAAAGAAAAAATAAAGGGAACCTCCTCAAAATTAAACTTTTTTTCTTCAAAAGTCTTTGTCAAGAAAGCAAAAATGCAGCCTACTCAATGGGAGAAAATATTTGGAAACCACATATCCAATAAAGGTTTGATATCCATGTTAAATAAAGAGATCATACAACTCAACAATAAAAAGAAAAGCAACCCAATTTAAAATTGGGCAAAAGACTTAAATAGACATTTCTCTAAGCAAGAAATACAAATGGCCAAAAGGCACATGAAAAAAATGCTCAACATAACTAGCTTTTAGGGAAATGCAGATCAAAACTATAATGAGGGAAGCGGATGTGGCTCAAGTGATTGGGCTTCCACCTACCATATGGGAGGACCCTGATTCAATCCCTGGGGATTCCTGGTAAAAAAAAACAAACACACACCCATACAGTGAGCCAGTGCCTGCACAGCAAACCGAGTGCCACGCAGCAAGTCAAGTTGGTGGGAATGTAGAATAGTGCAACCTCTGTGAAGACACTTTGGCAGTACCTCAAGAAACTGAATGTAGAATTACCATATGACCCAGCAATCCCGTTACTAGATATATATTCAGAAGAACTGAAAGCAAAGACAGAAACTGACATTTGCACACTGATGTTCATACAGCATTATTCACATTTGCTAAAATATGGAAACAGCCTAAGTGTCCATTAACCAGTGAATGGATAAACAAAATTTGGTATAAACATGCAATGGAATACTAATCAGCTGTAAGAAGAAATGAAATTGGAATGTGTATGACAACATGGATGAAACTTGAGGACATTATGCTGAGTGAAATAAGCCAGACACAAAGGGACAAATATTGTATGGTCTCACTAATGTGAACGAAATATGATGAGTAAACTCATGGAGGTAAACTCTAGCGTATAGGTTACTAGGAAATAGAATGTGGGTTGAGAATGAGAGCTGATGCTTAATGTATGTATTATTTTTAATAAGGTTTACTGTCAAAGAGTGGAAATGAATAGGTTTGATAGTAGCAAATTATAGTGAGTGTAACTAACATTACTGATTTATGAATGTGATTGTGGCTGAAAGGGGCAGTCTGTGGACATAAAGGCAATTGAAAGGGAGCTAGAGAATAATCTAGAAACTGTATAACATAGTGATTTGTGTGGTGGATGAAGATTGTGGTTTATAGTATAAATATAAGAATGTTCTGGGAAGTGGACTTGGCCAAATAGATAGGGCATCCACCTACCACATGGGAGGTCTGTGGTTCAAACCCTGGACCTCCTTGACTGGTGTGGAGCTGGCCATGCACAGTGCTGATGCACACAAGGAGTGCCATGCCATGCAGCGGTGTCCCCATGTAGGGGAACACCACACGCAAGGAGTGTACCCCGTAAGGAGAGCCGTCCAGCGGGAAAGAAAGTGCAGTCTGCCCAAGAATGGCACCGCACACAAGGAGAGCTGACACAACAAGATGATGCAACAAAAAGAAACAGATTCCTGGTGCCTCTGATAAGGATAGAAGTGGTCACAGAAGAATACACAGCAAATGGACGCAGAGAGCAGACAACTGGAGGGGAAGAGGGGAGAGAAATAAATAAAAAATAAATCTTTAAAAAAAAAAGAATGTTCTTCCTTTACAATATTTAAGAATATGATGATACATGGGAAAATTACAATTAATGTAACTTATGGATGATAGTTAACAGTAATACATTGTAATATTTTGCAGCAAATGCAAGAAGATATTTCAATACTAAGGGACAAAAATAGAGGGGTATAATGGGGCATGGAATTTTTCCTTTTGGAGTAATGAAAACGTTCTAAAATTGACTGAGGTGATGACAGCACAACTCTGTGATGAATATGAGAGCCACTGAGTATACACTTGGAATGGACTATTAAAGCATGGGACTGTGTATGTAACATAGTGAATCATGTGTTGGAACATGGACCATGGTTAACAGAACAAATACGAGAATATTCTCTCATGAACTATAACATATCAAATACTAATATAGGATGTTAATAATCCGGTGAGTTGGGGGAAAAATACATCAAATGTAAGATATTGACTATACTCAGTAGAAATATTTTGATGATGCTCTTTCATACTTTGTAACAAATGTTTTACAACAATGCAAGGTGTTGGTGGTGGGGAGATGTATGGGAGGCCTGTATGATGAAATGTGTGTTTGTTTTGTAAATTCACAACTTTTACTAAACACTTACTGTTTATGTATGTTCATGCATGAATGATATACTTCAATAAAATTTCTAATGAAAAAAAGCATTGAAGAATATTTAATGACTTGGCAAGAAATTCAATGGAAATGAGAAAAGGCAGGAAGGAAACCTTATTAAATATATTACTGTGTCATCTCATTTGGGAAATCTGCATATAAATATGCCAAAATACACATACCATAATTATTACAATGCTTATCTTTGAGTGGTACACTTTCAAGTAATTTTCTCTTTTTTTCATTTTTCCCTATATTTTCTAAATTTTTACATTGATATTCTGTTTTCATAATAGGAACAGGAGATTAATTAAAACTATTTCTCATTAGGATGATTTTCTAATATTTTGCTGGTGCTAGAAACTTGAAGACCTGCTTGTTATGAATTGCCTTCCTTGTGACTACTCAGGATTTCATTGAGTTTGCATCAGGATAATGTAATAATAAAGCAAACGAAGATAGATGAATTTTGTCTGGTGTAGATCTGACATTCAGTTTCTTTAATTGAATTCCTCTTAATATTTACTCACAGGGAAAAAAAATGTCACTGTTCCATGATTCTTCAAAATTAACTAAGTTTGTTTTCCATATTATATATGGCAGGGACTCTTAACAAGGAGTCTGTAAGCATGAATTGAAATTCAAAAAAGCCTTATTCTTGTGGGGACATGTTGGTGTGGTTGTCATGTATTTATTAAATAATACACAGTGTAGTGTGAACTTAGTAAGGGGTCTGTGGTTTTCACGTGACTGGCAAAGGGGTACTTGGAACAAAAAAAGTTAAGAACCCCTGAAAGCCCTTTTATCCTTACAAATGTCTTTTATTCTTCATAACATTATATCATTGCATTTGCTTTAGTTTTCTCCTGTGATCTTTTTCCTGTAAACCATAGACAGGTTGAGTTCTGCCGAGACATTCTGCAGGGTATGGAAGGAAATAGTTTCGCTATTAGGGCTTACCTGAGGAAAGGCTCCAGCCAGTGTACTGTTATTGTGTTTAAGTGAAAGGGGACAGAGAAACATTTTCTCCAGAAATAGCTGAAATATGACCTCACTACTGAATACATCTTATGGTAGAAAGAGCTCTGATAGAAAAGAGTCTTTGCTCCGATCCCAACTAGTAGATGATTTAAACAAACGATTTAACTCCCTTTAGCCTGTTCCCTCAGTTGCCAAGTCAGGACAATGGAGCCTAATCTTCACACACACCCTACCACCACCACTGCTGCCAGTCATGGTAAAGAAAACAATGAAAGCCAGTGCATAAGAGTGGAAATGGCGAATGAGTAAAGAGAAGGCAATGGTGTTGTCAGAGCTCACCCAGTCAATTTTCATTGCCTAAAATCACTTTCGTTACCTTAAATTATTTTCTCTACACAAAATGTGCTACTTGTTATAAGCTTTTTTTTTCTAAAAACATCTTTTTATAAATTATGTTTTATTGCTTAGGTTTTTATACTTAATTCTGAACTATTGAAAACAGTGTCAAATATGTAAAAATTAGAAAAGTAGGAATGTTTCTTTATAAAAATTTGCTAATTTAGATATGGATGGTGGTGAAGGTAGCACACATTGTGACACAATTAACAGCACTGAAATACATATCTGAATATGATTAAAAAGGGAAATGTCAAATTGTATATATGGTAACAAAAAATATTTTTTTAAAATCTATGGAACTATACTACACAGAACAGTGAACCCTAAGTTAAACTGTGGACTTTAAGTGTCACTACAATTATAAAAATGTACTATTATCAATTGTAACAAACATTCCACAACAATGCAACTTTTTGGTGGTTGGGTGGTGTATGGGAATGCTGTATTTTATGCCTGATCATTTTTGTAAACCCACAACTTCTCTAATAAAGAAAAATAGACAACTTTAATTGGTTGTAATCTTGCTGGAGGGAAAAAAAAGCACAGTTATAAGACTAAATCTGCTCATTTAAACCAACAAGTAGTATTCTGATATTCTTACTATTCTGCTTTGGCATATGCTTAGAAATTCTGTCATTCTGTAAAGCAGTTGTATTCAAATGTAAATCGACCAACTACATTTGGAAGAAAATGAATGAATGCATGCATTATGGAAGCAAGAGACTTAAAACTACCCATCAAAACCATAAACTTTCAGATGTTTCCAGACTACAATAAATATTTCCAGACTGAGAGTACAAGCTTTGAGGAGGGGGGTGACAGTGATTGGTGGAACAAAACAACTGTCAGCTTGGACTAAAAGAGAGATGGAAAGGAGAGATTGAAGGAGAAACAACTTTAAGATGAAAATAATGGAAGCTGAGATCTGGAATTAAGACATCATCTTGGGCCAAGTAAGGAACCCCACCATGTGTAGAGAGAGTGTGAGTCTGCACCAGCAACTGAAGAGGGTGAATGTTCCCACCTGATGTTTGGGGAGAGTTTTGTTGCTTCAGGGTACAGAGAGGGTGGAGCACATTCCTCAATGACTAGGGCAATTAAAGACAGCACCCATAGGTCTCAGAGGGATGTGCCTGTCCCCACAGTTTAGAGAGGGCCAGATGGTCAACTCATTGCTCTGAGAGGGTTGAGCCTATATACCAGAGGTTAGGGAGAATGTTACCTTCACCTCACTTACTAGGGAGGTTAAGACTCTAACCCAAAGATTGAATAAGGTATTGCAATCACCCCAATTCTCTTTGAGGGTGAGGTCTGGAGCTTCATCGTTACTCAGATGCTTGATGAGGGTGGAACCAAGAAAATGGCCATTGAGCAAGCCTGTGAAAATGGTAGGTCCCATGTGGTCCCAAGGAGAAGAAACCATCATTTTAAGAATGACTCTCAGAATTTGAAATTGATGGAGGATGCCCTGCAGGTTTCCTGACCTGTTCTGGACCCATAACTCATGTTTTCTTCCCAATTTCTCCTTATTGTAATGAAAATGTTTATCCTTTTTCCATTTGTGCATTGGAAGCAGATAAATTGTTTTGTAAGTTTCACAGGTCTATAGCAGATCAGATGTTGACCCAAGACAAACTGTATCTTTAAAGTGATTGCGATGTGGTTCTATACTTAGCATTGCCTGATTTAAGGTTTTTTGAATATTGTAAAGTCTTTTTCAGAGAAATTTAGAGGGTGGAGTATAGCAGTTTGACATTACTGATGAATTCCAAAAAGAAATATTGGATTATGCTTGTAAACTGGTCTTTTCCTCTGGGCATATTAGGGTATATTGGATCCAGAGCCTTTATTTTTATTGATTAAATAATGTTAAGGCTTTAATTGGGCCACATCAGAGAAGAGAGGTTGGAACTGGACCCCCAGGAAGTAAGCACACAGAAGAGCTTGGTTTTGAGGAAAGAGAAGCAAGTCCTGGGAACTCTGAGCACAGAGAGAAGCAAGCCCTGGGAAGAGAGGAACCCAGGAAGCCTGAATCCTAGGAGATACTGGCAGCCATCTTGCTCCAACACATGGAAAAAGACTTTGGTGAGGTAAGTAACTGTGGTTTATAGCCTGGTAACTGTAAGCTTCTACCCCAAATAAACACCCTTTATAAGAGCCAATAGATTTCTGGTATTTTGTATCAGCACCCCTTTGGCTAACTATTAATAATACAGAGCTTATGGAGATTCTCATAAGAGAAGGCCTATTTGAGCAACTGTCATTCTAAACTGAAACCTGAAGGATAAGAAGGCTACACAAACTATAGAGGGAGAGTGTTACTCAGGCGCAGCCTGTCCAAAGGACCCAAAATGAAAAAGAGCACAGAATCTTCAAGAAACATAAAAGAGGCAATCACAAAGCATGGGAAAGAGAAGTTTAGAAAGCTACATCAGAGCCCAGTTGTGGTAGTTTGAGGCTATTGTGGACCCCAGAAAACTATGTTCTTAAGCTAATTTATTCCTGTGTGTGTAAACCTATTATAGGTAGGACTTTTTGATTAAATTACTTCAGTAGGACTAAGGCTGGGTCTTAATCCTCTTAGCAGAGTCCTTTACCCATTTAAAGTGGAGAATTCTTTAACATTGGAACAGTATGATCTGGTTTATATATGTATCTCATTTACTGTTTTAAAAATAGACTGGACAGGACCAAGAATGAAAATGAGGATATAAAGAAGTAGACTATTGCAAAAGTCCAGATGAAAGATTATGGGGGCTTAGCATACAGTGGCATCAATGTAAACAGAAACAAGTGGATTAAAAGTGTATTTTGGAAGAAGAAAATATATTGTTGCTGATAAATTGGAGTTTGGAAGTGAGGGAGACAGTCAAGAATGACTTGTCCTCTGTTATCCTTAATAAATGGAGAATTTGACATGTGCCATGAAGGGTAGAAATAGTCGAACTCCAATGCTTCAACGAGCTTGAATCCAGTTGGCAAAGATAAGACTGATACACATATACACACTTATAAGTTACAAAATATATACACCTATAACTGTAGAGAATAATAATAGCAACAGTTAACATTCACTAAGAATATACTATGTACACAGTACACACATATCATACATACATATCAATTCTCATAACAACTACTAGAATTGGGCATTGTTATCATCCCTATTTTAGACATAGAAAACTGAAATTTAGAGAAGTTAAATAACTAATCCAAAATCACATAGCTTTTAATTGGCAGAACTAGAATTTGGGCCCAAACAGCCTGACTCCATTGCTCATTTGTTTAATCAGTACACTAGATTGCTTTTATGCACATGTAGTAGGATCACAAATTTACCTGCATATTGCAACTTAGATATGCAAAGAAAATTGCAGCTCCTTTATCTTGACTGTAACTGCTCTGATCTCCTTCATAAGCTTTCATCAGCAAGTTAGAGGGGAGAAAACTAACTTTTCTCAATATTGTTTAAAATTTAGCCCCATTCAACAATTTAAACAGGCCCTTTAGGTGATGTTCCAACCTATCTAGAAAAAATAATTCAGACTTCTCAAATTTCTCAGCCTTCTACCACATCCAGGTATGCCAGCACATATGCACATACACACATACACACCTCATTTCTCCAAGATGGTATCTGGGTCTGTGAGGGAGGGCTGTGGTTTATGTGGAGGCAGAGAAACACTGAAGCACCCCAGTCTTGGGCTGTTGTCCAGGGTCGCCTGGTTGCTCCTTGCCCTGCTGGTATCCATGACTGAGCATTGCTATAATCACTCTTGATCTCATCTTTCAGCTTAGTAAAATCTTGGTAATATTCCCTGGCTGATGGAGCCACAGCTCTGCTCTCAGCAGTGCCATGGAGCTCCTCATATTTATGACATAGCCTACACAACTATTATCTTTCTCAATAATCTACCTACCACCTCTATTTGAGGACCACGCCCACCTCAGCAGGACCCAAGGCTAGACTGATATTAAAATTTTATCATCCAAATTGAGAAATTTGTGAGAGTGACAGAAAGATCTATTATAATTACACAGGAACAACTGGGGCAAACTAGGATAGTCTCAAAGTGGGAGATAGGGCAGGTCTACTGGTTCTCAAGTTAGCGGCCTTGTAAGTTCACCTTCTGGAAATTTCAAGAGTTCTTTTATGCAACATAAGATGGGGGAGAGGTCCAGGAAAGCTAAATTTAGAGGATTTTCTCCACCTGCCACATCACACAGACAAGTTTATTTTGTTGTGTTTGAGTTCCAGGTTGTTGTGAGGTAACACAAAAGGCAATCTCTTTAACATTCTAAATAGGAAATAGGCTCCCATGCCACTGTTTAATATCCCGACTCCTCTTCAGGCCTCTTGAGGGAAATGACTCATCTGCAACAGGGGGAGAAGCATCTTCTCTTCACTATGAGAAAACTCTGAGGTTCATGTTCTCTAGACTTCCTCTTGATAATATTAATTCTAAGCTAAAGGACACTGGAAAAACTCTCAACTCCCCCAAAGCCTTGCTTTCAACCCTATTGTCTTGCTAAAGAGCTCCAGTACCTGTCATCTTGCCCTGTACTTAAAACACTCAGTTTTAGAAGTAGAAGACTACAAATGAAAAATGATTTAAGAGGAAGTGGTGGGGGGAAAAGCATTGGTTTAATACTTGCAAAATAAAATAACTATAATATATAGAAGGACATCCATCCTCAGTCATGTTCTGCCTATATTGAGAGTAGTGGTTAATGTCATTCAAAATTATTAAGATTCTTGGGAAGCAGACTTGGACCAGTGGTTAGGGCATCCGTCTACCACATGGAAGGTCTGCGGTTCAAATCCTGGGCCTCCTTGACCCGTGTGCAGCTGGCCCACACGCAGTGCTGATGCGTGCAAGCAGTTCTGATGCACACAAGGAGTGCTGTGCCACGCAGGGGTGTCCCCATGTAGGGGAGCCCCATGCGCAAGGAGTGCACCCCGTAAGGAGAGCTGCCCAGCGCGAAAGAAAGTACATCCTGCCCAGGAATGGCGCTGCACACACGGAGAGCTGACACAAGATAATGCAACAAAAAGAAACACAGATTCCTGTGCCACTGACAACAACAGAAGCAGACAAAGAAGAACACGCAGCAAATAGACACAGAGAACAGACAACTGGGGCAGGGGGGAAAGGGAGAGAAATAAATAAATCTTTTTAAAAAATTATTAAAATTCTTAAGGCAGACTTGTTAAGCCAAATAAACATATACCCTTTAAGAGATACTTGTGAGAACCATTAGATCTTCAAAGGCCAAGTTTCAGCTATTTTCAGATTTAATATCCTGCTCTAAATATTCTAAGTTTCCATGATTTTATCTCTTAAATAAAAAACCAAAAAAAAAACCAATACTATATATTAAATTTCCACTTAGGGCTTCACTTACTCATTCAAGAGTCTCAAACTGAGAAAATTTGTGAAGTTCATTGTTCCACTTAATCCATTTGGTGCCAGTCAGTGGTAATAATTGAATCTCTGTATATATTGTCACTTCATTTTGATGCCCCTAACTAAAAATAGCTCTACCAATATGCAGTGTCCAAATCCAGAAATGTACACAAATGCTGAGTAATCAAGATTTTGGAAGAAACAAACAAGAAAAGACCAGGTGGAGTTTGTCTGGAAAGATTTTATAGTGCTTTTATGATTCATATATCTAAAGGAAAACATCTGAAGCTTCTTTGAAATGTTAAGAATGAACTATTGGAAAACAACTGCACTTCAAACAGTAGCAAAGTATGCAAGGCAGCATCTCACTGGGGGAATAAAAGGAATGTTATACTCACAGTAAATTATTTAGAAAGGAGTAGAAAGTTGAGTTCTACAAGTTTAGAAGAGCTTCTCTTAGCTCAAGTCAAGATACATGCCCAAAACACTGAATTTCTAAGGTATAACTTCTTAGTTGCTTGGATTGCACAACCAAATTATTGCCATAAATACATCTCCATAGTGCATATCCAGATAAGATGGGACTCAGCATTTCTATGGAAATCTGGATAGTTCTGCAAAATATCTCTGAACACTTTGTCTGAATTAAAAGGGGTTTAAAAAGCCACATAAAAAAGGAGACATTCTACATTACAAATTATATAATTATCATTATCAATACATACTCATTGAATATCAACAGGGAACAAAGTTTGTATTTCTAGAATTTAAAAGAAGTTGTGACTTTGTCCTTCCCTTCAAGAATTTCATCTAGTGAGAGATATAAAATTAGAATACATACAAATATAATTAGAATACAAAAAAGTATTAGGACAAAGAATTCTAAATATCATTCACTAATGCAGGAGATTCTGAGAGAGAAAACCCCATTTTATGGAAGCACCTGGGTAAATCAGAGATGAAGATAGATGAATATTACAAAGAGTACACCACAGAGATTAGAATTTTTAATTATTCATGATTCTAATGGCAGAAATTGTGTAGGTAGTTAAAATACACCCATTTGATCTTCAAATTTCATGCAAATTTCAAAATTCCCACACTTTCATATATCATACATCAATTTCCCTAAACCACAGGGTCTAAATCAGGGTTTTATAAATCATTTGACTAAAAATGATTCCAAGTTGTCACAAGGTGGTACTACATGCAAGCTGTTGCTGCTGGGAGAGACAGCCTGGTTTCCATCAGAATCGCAAGTAGAGAGTCACTCACTGGCCCACATTTTTGGAGGCCAGTCTATGACTATAGAAGTATCCTCCAGCAGTCACCAACACCTCATGCCTGATATAAGACACATATACGTCCTCTCCAGCAAACCTAAGACCCACTTTACCTCCACTCATCTTTTAAGCTCCCAGGAGTCCTATCCAAAGGTTAAGGGCCAAGAACCTGCTTTTGTCCCTGGTGCCATACCAGCATGTGGTCCTTAATGCAACTTCCTCGCCCACCCCCACTCTCCAACCTTCTCTCCTTTCTCAGTGGGTCATATGTGTACCAGATAGTGATGTGGTGATTAGATGGCCAAAGATCTATTCACCCATCCCTGCTCTAGGAACTTACTGAGACCTGACACACAGCCCTCTGCTCATGTCTCAACAGAAGGGCAGCAGACCCATGGAAAAATGGGACATCCCTAATGTAAGGAACAGGCAGCAGAAGCCCCTAGTTCCAGGTTCCAGCACTTTTCAGTATTCTCCCTCCCCTACCAGCTGGGTTGCTTTGAGAAAAATAGGATTCTCTGGAAATATTTAGATATTCTATAATATTTCTTATATCTTTAAGAACAGAATCCCTCAAGTACTTTATCAGTCTCTTAGGGACTTTCAGACTTTCTAAAAATTTTTAATGAAGTTATTATATATGGAATTGTGGGATTCCCTGCAATGACTTTCATTCATTTCCATTTCATTGCTCTTTTCTCCTGTCAATCAATGAAACAAAGTGAAGAAGTAGAAGAGAGGCAAAGAAGAATTTGACTCCAACTTATTGAAAAATCAGTGCTCAAATATACAAATGTACAAAAATATGAGGGAAAGCATGGTAAGTATACTAGGTAAGTATATGGTTGGGTGAAGAAGAAAGATGAGGTGAAACCCAACACCTTGTTATGACTGATTTCAGTGAAAGATGCCAGATAGGCTGACAGTTTTATATTGTATCCCCTTTTCTGTGATTAGTGAGATTTGCAAGAAGCTGAATCAAGTCTAAAATAGATACTATATTACAAGATGTGGTGGAGAATACTTGTTTTCCACAAACATCCAGTCTTCCTTTTTCTATAATATTAGAGTTACAGCTAGGTACTGGATTACCAGCTAGCCAGTATTTCCCAAACACCCTTACAGTTAGACATGGCCACGTGACTAAATTTTTTCCATATGAGCTGGAGTGTTGTGTGCCACTTCTAGGTGTGTGCCTTAATGACATAAATTCCTTCCCACACTTTTCCCCTTCCCACTGGCTGGAACCTATATAAGGCACATTCTATTTTGACTACATAAACAAAGAAAATCGCCTAGTGGATGATGGAGCAACAAGATAGAAGCAACCTGAGTTCCTAAGTTACCACATAGAGCAAATCTAATCCACTGGACTATTACAAGAGAAAGAAACGTCTCTGTTCTTTAAGCCACTATATTTTAAGGTCTATTTGTTATAGCAACTTAGCCACATGCTGACTAATTGAAAAAAGGAAGTATGTTATAGGGGAGGGTATAATATTGTAGAAAATATCTTCTAATAAGAGGCAAATTTTTTTTAATTTTAATAACTATCTTTTCTTGAACACTTGGCAAATTATGCTAGTCTTACAAACCCATTACTATTTTCAACATTCTTTGGACTTTGCCTGTGTTTGGTGAACTCACAACTGCCAGTATCTGCAAATTTGTTCCCCGGTGCTCTTTTTCTACCTCTGTGTGGGTACAAACCAAAGTGCTAAAGAATTAATATCCCTGGGAACAGCCCTCAACTAATGAGGTCTGGTGTACTTCCCAGCTCCCTCACTTGTTGGGTAAAGTAATTCTGGGGTGTGTGTTTTTCACCATTTTTCCAGTTTTCCTGCAGTATTAACCTCACTAGTTGCTTTCCTATCCTATCCTCCATTTTCCTTTCCCTATCATATTTCCTTTTCCAATAAATACATTTCACTTGAATACTTACCTTGGGCTCTTTGGCTGGGAAAACCCAAATTAAGACAGACAGCTACTTCATATTTACCATCTGAGCCTCAAAACATTATCCAACATAGCCATTATTATTGGATAGTTTTATGCTATTTTTAATAGATGAGAAAATTGACTTTTTAAGAGGTAAATAACTTAATCAAGGTCAGTTTTAGAACTAAAATTGGAAGAAAAAAATCTCTCAATCAGAGATTTTTATTAATAAACTAGATTCCACCAGAAGTGGAGGTTTTCCAAATTTCTACTGATGCAATATTAGAGGTGATATTAGAAGTGAAAGTTTTATAATTGGAGGATATATTTTATGGAAATTAAACAAAATAGATTTTACATTAAAAGTTCCAAAGGTTATAATATTTTGTGTTAAATAAAACAATTCTAATACTTTTTGCTAGACAAAATATTTTTTAGCCTGAACTAGAAAAAAGGCAATTTTAGCCTATTTGTGAACTCAATTTTATTTAGCATTACTTAAATTAGTCAAATCCTGGTTAGAGATAATTCTGTGGAATAAGTCTGCTTAAGACGGTCTGCATATATTGTTTCTGATAAGAATTTACCTCTTCCTTATCATTTGACAGTGAAAAGGATATTTGTACAAATAAGTTATATGGTTTAAGGGTTACTTCTCAGGAATGTATGCATTTGAACAAAGGATTCAATTTACCTAACTTGTAATTAATTAAATTTTGGTCTTAGAATTTCAGGAATCAGTTAAGAAATAAAATTTATAAATATTTGATGAGACAAATTTACCTTTACTGATGCAAGTATTAATATGACTAATTTTATATAAAGAGAGCAGGCCTCGAGAGGATAGTCAAAATCTGAGGAAACAGTAATTTCTTTTTCCATATATCATAAAAATTTTAATTTGTGCATTCTTTTAGACATTAAGTTAATTGTCTGGCACGAAAAACCCTGCAAAGTTAAAAAAGACAGGCAATACACCACATTAATAGAATGATATTATAAATATTAAGTATTAGAAGATCTTCAAAGAAAAAGCTGTCTGTTTACTTTCACTGCCATTAGATATAATTTAAACATTTCATTCCTAAAAGGATATGCAATATCACATTCAGTCTGGGCAATTGCATTCTTCTCCTGGTCTTAGTGAACTCTGTAGCGTGATCTTCAGCTTTGGTTATTTGAGTTAAGCAAACCCTGTGGTCACACCTGCCTGAGCTGAAGCTAATGTCAATACGGATGGGCATGAAAAAGAATACTAAAAGCCTAAAAACACAGATTATCTTCAGTAAATGAAATATCTTCAGTAAAAGTAAAAACCTTTATTCATGTCAGATTTTTACGGGGAACATTATATCACATGAGGTCTGAAAAAGAATGGAAACCAGAATAAACAGAGCTGTGCATCAAAAATCTTGTCTCACAATAAACACAATTTGGCTAATGTAGTCATATAATTTTTATCCTAAGATTATGGTAATAAAACAGAAGTATGCACATTGGAACACACTTATCTGACTTATAAGAATGAATAAAATTTTACAAACACATAAATGAAAGGTACTTGCCAGAAAATATGCATGCTTTTCATTTGTCCAATGATACACACATGAGAATTTATGAAGTCTAATTAAATAATGAAATAAAGATAGTATGTTCTCAGAGATATTAACTGCCTCCTTTTTCTGTTCAAAAATTTAATATATACATATCTATAAATGCATTTCATCTTAAGTATCTTTCTGCCTTTAAAAAACCATTCAATATTTATTCAATACTCTACAGCATATCCTCATTTCAAACTCTCAGGCTTAAAAAATATTTTATTGAGGATGTTGTACTGCCTGAATGAATTTTAAAACAAAGTTACACATCAAGAGCTCCAGTAATGGGATACTAGTAGTATGATCTTGTGAGGGGTTTTTTAAGTTGACATTTATTGGCAAGGCAAACTTAAATATTTACAAGTGAAATAATACAATCTCTTGGATTTGCTTTAAAAATACTTCAGATACTTCAGAAAAATAAAAGGTTGGAGGATATAGATGAAACAGGAATGTAGAATGTTGATAATTACTGAAGTTGGTTCATGGGTACACATTACATATTATTCCCTCCTTCTTTTGTGAATATTTAAATATAGAAACAGCTAAATTTTTCTTTAATAAGTTCAAGGGCTATCTTAAAGTTCTTATAACAAATTAACATTAATAATAAAAACATCTTTTTAGAAAAGTAGTATATGCTCGTTTTGTATTCTATATTTTTGGCAGACCCGCCAAATTTAATTAAAACCTTTTAGATCCATCCTGAATTAAAACCATCATAAAAATATCTTCCATTGTCACTTTAAAGCATAAAATCAAAATTATATCATCCTTATTTATATATACATATATATTAAATTTTGTATACTTATGTATTTCACTGCTGCAGTTCCTAATGTTCTTGTTTAAATAGAGATTGCATGATCTTTAGTGTTAGTAATATTTTCTTGTTTTATTCTTTTATTATGGGAAATTTTAAACACACACAAAAGAAGGGTATTATAATTATTCAGTGAAATCCCAGGCATGTTTTGACAACCCAGTAAACTTGTAAGCAGTGCTCTTTGCACAGAAGTTTTGGCCAATTTTCTGACAAAATTTTTAAGCACTATTGGTTGATTCGTGTTCTTAACATCTGGTCAATAATATATAAAACAATTACTGGATTAAATGTATTTTGTTTTCAACAAGACTGGGTGTTATACCATCATACACTAACCTGAACCCCATGCACATGTTCTTACCTTGACGAATGGTGCTTGGGAGCCACCTGGTGGCTATCTGCCATCATACAGCAGCTGCTATGAAAAAATGAGTAGGGTTTTTCTCTGATCCTCTGACAGGAGGAAACCCTCGCACCAGCCTGACATTCCAAGTGACAGATTTTAAAAAGACATTATTTTCTAGACAAACAGATCACCTTCCCAGAGACTATAGAACCCTGAGCCTAATAAACACAATAAACTCCATATTTTGAAATATATAAACTGCCATGTAGAAGCTGAGCCTGCCCTGCAGACTACTCATGTCTTTACTTTAAATCAGTTTTATTAAGATAGTTTATGTACAATAAATTTCATCCTTGTTGTTGTACAGTTTTAAATGTTTTAACAAATTCATACAGTCATGTTATCAGTACCACAGTTAAGTTATAGAATATTTCTATCTCCTCCCCCGCAAAAAAAAATTCTCTTGTGCCATTTTGTTGTTAACCCCTCTTCCTGCCCTCAGGAGGAAACCATGTCTTCTTCTGCCCTATAGTTTTGCCTTTTCCAGAATGTCATATGAATAGGATCATAAAGTATATAGCTTTTTGAGTCTAGCGTCTTTCATTTAGCATAACACATTCAAGATTCATCCATGTTATTGTGTTTATAGTTCACTCCTTTTTATTGCTGAGTAGTATTCTATTATTTGGATATACTACAGTTTGTCCATCCATTCACCAGTTGAAGAATATTTGAGTTGTTTCCTGTTTTAATGGTTATAAATAAATCTGCCATAAACATTCACATTCAAATTTTTGTGGGAACCACAGCTTTCATTTCTCTTGGATAAATAACTAAGAGGGAGATTGTTGGCTTACTAACTTTAAAAGAAGCTGTCAAACTGTTTTCCAAAGTGACTGCATCATTTTGCACTCCCACCATCACTGTATGATGAGTTCCAGTTGCTCTGCATCTTCGCTGGCTCTTGTGTTATAATATTGCCTTTTGAATAAACACAGCAAGCCCACCCATGCTACCGAGTAAATTCTCCCCATGGCCAGGGAGCAAGGTCTGCCCATCCATCCACGCTTACCTGAATATCACTGATGGATCTTCCAATAAGAATCTGCCAGTGCCCAAGACTTTGCCATGCCTCTTCCATACAGCCATGTGTGAGCATTCCTCTTTATGATGTCTCAAGACCCTTGTAAATGCTCCTGAAATAGAGTGGGGTCCTGGAAGACCAAAGGAACAATGGTGGTATGGTAGAAAAAGCTCTGATACCCGTGATAAAAAATGTAGAGCACAAAGCCCAAGTCCTGAAAAATCAGTGGGTGCTTAATAAATATGATTTGCAGAGTTCCTTCTATTGAACATTAGGTTCATTTCTCTCTCATTTGTATAAACTGTATTAGGAAGATCAGGATACCTCATCTTGTCCGATCATTGCTTTTCTACTTCTGAACCTCCAGACAAGTTTTCTGCTGCCCATGCCTTTCCTTGATCCTCATCTAACCAAATGTTTTTATTATTCAAAGTTTGCTATAATAGGCTCTGAAGTGCCTTTCTATCTTCATTTGTCTCCATATACTCCTTTTTCCCATGCGTCAGTCACAACTCAGCTGCTCTTCCCCACTTCTGAATCTTCCTTCTCTCAAAGTCATATTCGTCCTCTGAGTATTAGCTTAAAGCCTACATATTCCATGAGTCCAAATGTTTGAGAATATACCCTTTTCACCTCCTACACACTCTTCACTTTATGATGTCAACCTTGTTATTTATAAGTGTAGGCACATCTGCCTGTATATCAGTAGTTCTTAATTGATTGCAATTAGAATCATATTAAGAGTTTTTTTTAAAATAGGTAATGATGGGGGTCCAACTCCCAGAGATCCTAACTTAATAAGTCTGGAATAGGGCAAAATGGATGAATAATTTTTAAAAGTTCCATGGGTGCTTCTAATTTGAGCAAGGTTGAGAACTACTAGGGTAGATTGTCAGTTCCTGAAAGGCAAGAGTGATATCTTCTCCATCTTTGAGGAAACACATCTTGGACATACTAAAATTTCAACAAATGCAGAAGAATTGTAGCAACTCCAGAATTTAAATGTTTATTTTTAAATGAGTCAAGAATTGTCCCAATTGCAAGATCATATCCATAGTCTGTACTAAGAGTATGCCATTGCCCCATTCCCCCAAAAGAATAACTGAGGGTACCAAGAGCTTATTTTCCATTCAGTTCAAGGCAACTCAATAATATAATTCAGTAGACAGATTTTTTTATAAAGATCTACATTATGGCACATTCATAAATATAAAACAACATATATATAAGGGTATTAATTACAGTATTATTTATAATAGGAAAATATTGGAAATAATCCAATGCCCACTCACAGAAGACTGGTCAAATAAATTATACTGTGAAATACTATACAGTAATTAAAAAGTAAATAATAGAGGAGATCTTTATGAATGATATGAAGTGATGTCCAGGTAATATTAAGTGAAAGGGTTAAAAAAGAAATTTTAAGTCTATTATATACTACTTATTATGTACAAAGGAAAGGCAAATATATAAATTTGCTTGCTTTGGCAAAAAGTACAGGAAGTAGAAACAAAAAAATTGATGAAATGTTTACCGACAGAGAATGGGTGGGAATGGATTAGAAGAAATAGAGATGGGGTGACACTTCTTTAAACATACCATTTTATATAGCTTCAACCTTTGAACAATGAAAATGTTTTTGCATAATCAAAAATTAAAATAAATAAAAATACAGTAAAAAAAACAGTTGAATGCAAACAGAAACAGATGAGCCTAAATGTATCAAAATTATAACCAAACAGAAAAAGGTTAATTCAAGTAATTTTTGAACCCATTATTCTAACAGTAAATCCTTAGTGTATATATTCTAAGGACAAAAAGAAAAGAAATTTTAACTTTACTTAGTAAATGTATTATAGTTTTGATATATATTGAAATTTTGAAACTATTTTATGTTTATTATAGAGCAGAGTAAATAAGTTTAATAGTGTTACTATAAACCAAGATTTTCATCATCAGAGGAAAACAAGTATATAAAAGTGTGTGTATGTGTAGATGTTTATTTTATAATTTATATAATAAAAAATGTTAGAGAAAACCTAAATTTAAACTTAAATTGTATTAGTTTAAAAATTAATTTTTCAAAAAAGCAATCCTTAAAACTTGAAAACTTGAAAATTAAATTATATACAATTTGTGGTACAACCACATAGAAAGGAACTTTTCCAAATGACTTTAAAACAGAATTTGACTGTATATCTCTAGAAGAATAAAACTCTTATCAGTAATCATACAGTGGGTAAAAGCATTATATTGAGATTGTTATGCAAGTCATGCAGAATAAGGCAAATAAATAATTATATGAAATAATTCTTTCATCCTTGGTGTCACTGAAAACTAGAATTCTTGGCAAGAAATGCAGAAGTAAGACAGAAGAGTTTAGTTTTAAAAAAAAAGAAACATAAAGCTGCAGTCTTAAATTAGAATTTGAAGTATTAGTATGAACTCAATATATCATTTACAGGGGAGCAATGTGGCTCAAGCAATTGGGTGCCCACCTCCCAAATGGGAGGTCCTGGGTTCGATTTCTGATGCTTCCTGAGAAAGACAAGCAGACAGACAAGGGAGCCATTTGGGGAGAGGGGTAATAAAATTTTTTTAAAAATAATAATAAAATAAAATTATTTTTAAAAAGATTTATTTACCTTAAAAAGAAATTCTTAGCTCTTTCCACTGAGAAGTTCTAGAAACAATGGCAATTCACAGACTATGGTAAATGAAATACCAGTCACACTAAAAGAAACCAAAGCTTTTTGAAGAAGTAGCTGACTCCAGGGATAGAATAAGGATAGCCTTGAAGATCTGTACTGAAGGCAAGAAAGTGCTCAGAGATTAATGGAGTCCTGTCTTGATTCAAAGAGGCATCCACTCTCTAAATCTGGGATAATTTGAGCATCAAAAAGAATAAAAACAGCAATGAATTAAAACAGGTCATTTTGAAAATAGAGTTATGAGTCCTTCATAGTACTCAAAAGACGTAGAGAGGAAAGATGGAGGAGGATGAAATTCTTCCTTATAGAAGAATGACAGCTAATAATTACAAAGAACTGATTTAGGCAAGAATCGTTCATGGTCAATAAAGTAGTAGGTTAAAGGATGATGAGGAACAAGATATTCACATGGTCTTTAAGTATCACACTATGAGTACTTACTAATTTCAAAGAGGAAACTGTATCTTTCAAATGGAGCCTTAACTACTTAATTATACTTCACACCAGCAATGAGAAGACAATCTGACATATTAAACCTCTTGATGTGATGCAATTAGAAGTACACAACATCACCTATGATTCAGCTTTACCAAAAGATCCAGGAGTTCTTCATCTTTTTCGTTCCATGGACCCCTTTGCCAGTCAGGTGAAAGCCACTGACCCGTTACTAAGTCCACACTATACTATGTATTATTTAGTAAATATATCACACCTGCACCAACATGTCCCCACAAGTATAATGTTTTTATGAATTTCAATTCAAGGTAATGGACCCCTTGTTAAGAACCCCTGGTTTAACCAGAATCTAAGCCAGAGGAAATAAAAAGACAAATCGAGAATGTGGTACATTCTAAACAATAACTACTTTGAACTCTTCAAAAAAGACAGTATCATGAAAAAAACAAACAAGAGAGAGGACATATCCTAGATTGAGAAGACATAAGTTACGTTTAGTTTTATGTGTCAACTTAGTTAGGCTATAGTAGCCAGTTATTCAATCAAACACTAATCTAGATGTTGCTGTAGAGGTATTTTGTAGATGTAGTTAAATCTACAATCAACTGACAAGTGAAAGAGATTATTCTCCACAATGTGAATGGGTCTTATGCATTCAGTTGAAAAGTCTTAAGAGCAACACTGAGTTTCCCTGAAGAAATTCTGCTTCAAGACTTCAGCATCCGCTCCTACCCTACATGTGTAGGGTAAATGTGTAGGCTGCCCTACACATTTCAGACTTCTCAGGCTCTATACTTGTATAAGGCATTTTGTGAAATAAATAAATATACAGACACATACACACAAATATACACACATATAACAGACTGCTTCTGTTTCTCTGGAGCACCCAAACTGATAAAACAACCAAATGCAATGTGTAAAACTTGATAATATCCTAGATCAAAAAACAAAAACAGCTATGAAAGTTATTTTGTATACATTTGGGGAAACTTGAATATGAACTGTGGATTAGACAATCTATGAAAGTATTGTTTTCTTTGGAATGATAATGGCAGGGGAATATCCTTATTTAGGAAGTGCAGGCTGAAATGTCATGATGTCAACTTATTTTCAAATGGTTCATGAAAAAATATAAAAGATGTATAAATTATACACATATTAATTGTATATAATAGACATTTATATATAATAATATACATGAACAATTTAAAGCTGGATTGATGTCCATTGTACTTGACTTCCAAATTTCTGTAAGATTAAAATATCTCAAAATAAAAAGTTGGAGGACAAAAGAACTATATAATGTGCTAACTGGATGTTATAAAACAGAAAAATGATATAAGGTCAGAAAAAAAACATAAATATCACAAGTTTCAAAGGATGGAGATAACACCTTCCACTGTGGAGATCAGGAAAGATATTATGGAGGGAATAGCATTTTAAAACGTAGACATTTTGAGCTGAGAAGGACCTTAGAAATCATCTAATTTAAATCCCTCATTTTATAAACAAGAAACCATGACTCTGGTAGGCTAAGCGGCTTGTCCAAATTCAACAAACATTTAGTACAAAGCTGTAGATTCTAAAATCCATAATCTACAGTCATTTTCCACAAATCCATCTTAATAATTAATTATTGTGTACTACTATGTGCCAAGTGCTACTGTTCTGCATTTGAGAAGAACCAAGAAGGACATGCTAAATAAGGAAATGTATTTAAAACTCAATCATTACAAGTTTCAAAATAAAATTTAAAACCAGCTGAACAAAACGGGAGCAAGAAATTCGCTGACAGATATAACAGGGAAGAACAGGGATAAAGACTGCAAAGGAATCTTAGGCACCATTGGAACCAAACTCAAACTGTGTTTTCATATTTCTCTTCATATTTTGTCTTTACTTTCCCTCTGTGTAGGTCTCAGTGTTTCTATTTGAAGACAGGTTTTCTCAATGTCACATAGGATGGATACAGTCACAAAAACTCCAGAACTACATCTTTTCAGTTCAGCAACCCGAGAAAACTGAAAGCTTCTCTCTCAGTGTCAATATATAAAAATCCATAGAAGGGTGGAAACAAACTGAGTGTCCATTGACAGATGAATAAACAAAATGTGCTATATACATACACTGGAATATTATTCAACCATAAAAAGGAATTAAATTCAGACACATTCTAAAACATGGTTAAAATTTGAAAATATTATGTTAAGTGAAATAAGCCAGACACAAAAGGACAAATATTGTATTATTCCACGAGACAAAAAGATTATAAATTATGAGGGGCTGGGGGAAGGGCAAATGGTGTACATCATTGATGGGTACAAAGTTTCTGTTTTGGGTGATAAGAAAGATTTGGTAATGGGTGATGGTGGTGGTGGAAGCACAAGATTGTAAACGTAATTAATGTCCCTAAATTGTACAGTTAAAAATGGTTAAAATAACAAGTTTTATAGTTTATACTTTACCATAATAAAAAATAAGTTTTAAAAAAACAGCAGTCATTGAAGAGAAGCTAAATAAATTTTCATTCACTCTCTCTTTTGCTGAATCTCACAGATTTTAGAGGTTAATCTATACATTTTTAAGTGCTTCTCATCTTACAATACCTAGTTTCAATACCATATTAACAATGAAATGATGCATTCTTTATGGCATAAATACTGATACCTAAACAGATCTGAAAAGAAATCCTAATTTTTTAGAAGATTGATTTAAGAGCTAATAAATATATACATTTCTTTTTACCACTTAGCTAATAGTCATAAATCTAATTTTGAAAAATCAAATATTCCCATTCAAACCTCTCTTACTAATTCTCAAAACCAAAATAGAGCAGCATTAGCATAAGCAACATTTATCAGATATCATTAATGACCCAAAAACAACAAAAGAAGTCAGATAAATATTAGAGTGAAACTCTTACCACAGCCACTGTCACTGCTTTCCAAAAGCTCCTAGGCATTGTATTATGCTAAAAAATTCAAAGAAGGAAAATTTTAGAATTTGTTCCTATATTTTTAAGTAGACAACAGAAATTATCTTTGTGTTCAAATTGTGTTTCCTTAGTTCAAAAGCAAAATAAAAAATGATAACATTCAAATATTTTCCTCCACTTTGCAATTTTCATTGTTCTCCCAGCCTATTTGATATGCAGCTTTAATTGTCATTCTATGTGGGAAGTATTGTCGCCTACCAAAATATGTACTTTATTTTGTCAGACAGGAGATTCAGAAAAAAACAAGTACGACTATTTTCATTTTCATTAGTGGGAGTCAAATCTACATTGAAGAAATATTTGTCATGCTCACCACATTTTTGTCACATACTTGTCTCACAGAGTCAAGTAGGCTCTCTCTGTACAACTTAAGAAGAAAGAAGAATGGCTGCTATGTATAATGCTAAAGAAATACTCCCTGCTGACTGACTTCCCTCCCACAGGATTGCCAGGCCAATCTTTCTAAAATATAAGTTTTCAATTCTGAACCTTGCTCAAAATTTCCTAATTCTCCCTTTTGTCTCCTACTTTACATCCAGGCTCTCCAGCCCGCTTCCACCTATTCCCCTAAAAGCACCTGGTAACAAGGCCAGACTTCCCTACCTCTGTACATTTGCTCAATCTGCTCCAGCTGCTTAGAATTAATTTTATCCAAACCTAATCATCTTTAAAGAACCAGCTCAAGCCCTCTCTCTTTCATAAAACTGTTCTGAGGCCCGGTAACTCTATACTGACTCTGAATGCCCATAGCAGCTCTTGTCTGGACCTTTCTTTTGGCACTAAATAAAATACTGTTTTGCACTTTTGCCATTTCAAGAAAACATGTCTTTTTTATGATCCACCTCCTACTCTGATTGCTGAAAAACAAAAAATGTGGTATTGTGGTAGCAAAAATGATAATGACATTTGTGGTAGAATGCATTATTATTTGCAAGTATTCAATCCATCCTTCTCTGTGAATGAAATATGTCTCCCCCCATCCATCAACTTTGGGCTTGGACATAGGACTTACTCTGACCAATGGAATACTTTCTTTACATTCATTCCAGACAGAAGCTTTTAGAGGAATTGCAAGTTTCCAACAGTTTCCTAGCTCCTGTGCCCCTCTGCCCTAAGAAGAGCACCTCACACTTAGGGTTCTCTTTTAGTTCAGTTCCCAAAATAAAGAGATACTCAAACTGCAACTACTGAGAATTTGACATTGTTTCTTATACAGTGAAAGTCAACTGATACTTAATAGTTAATATTTAGCAGACATTATGTTATGTATCCACAAATTCTCATTTTACTGTCACTATACTCCTATATGATAGGTACTTTATTATCCCCACTTTACATATAAATGAAGATAAGACAGGGAAAGTGACTAACCCCAAAACACACAGAGTTGTAAGATTTTTAAATCAGACACATCTGGCTTTGAGGTTAAATTCTGCTAATCTAATATAGTATCAGAGGCAAGATACAATTTCACTAAAACTAGTATTCTCATCTCTAAAATGGCCAAGTAAGATGTTATCAGGTCAATTCTTTCATGAATATCAGTGAAAAACTCTAGACAAAAAAGTAAACAAACAAAAGTCAAAAAATGACCTAAAGTCATAGGAAAGTGAACAAAAGCAGGAAGATTCTGAAAGAATCAAAACGTGTAAAAAGGACCAGACTATGTTGAGTTTCCCTTTGTGACATATTTTAGCCTAAAGACAGCTAAAGTCAGCCTGTATAATGTGACTCAACCTCTAATAGAAAACAGTATTTCTGTTTTGAAGAATTAGAAAACAGAATTCATGGCAACTACACACCTTGGAAAGTGAAGGGGAACCTGAGAGGGAACCAGAAAGGGAGAACACCAAATTCTGTTTATAAATTCTGCCCAAGTCATGAACCATAAACACATGAGGCAGAATCCAAGCACCTTGGCTAAAGACAAAAGAACTATACTAAGATTTAAGCTGCTGGCCCTGAAAAAGAGTTGATGGTTGGAGAAGGGAAAAAAACCTATTAACACTCTGGGAAAATGAAATAGAATTTAGAGTCTTCACTACATAACATTCTACAACATCCAGGATACAACCCAGAATTGCTTGGCATATGAAGAAGCAGGAAAACATGACCCATTTTCAAGAGACAAGACCATGAAACAAGATCCACTCCCAAATAATATAGACATTGAAATTAATAAGGTTTTTAAAGCAGCTTTTATAACTCTGCATATTGAAATAAAAGAAAACACTCCTGCATTAGTGAAAACATAGTGAAACTCAATAAAGAAATAAAAACTATTTAGAAATGTGGCCACTCTCTAAGCCAAACTCAGCATATAAATGCATTACTTTCCCTCCATGTGGGACATGACCCCCAGGGATGAGCCTCCCTGGCGCCAAGGGATTACAACCAAGCACCAGCTGGTGATGCAACTAGAATAAGCTTATATGGCTAAGAGACTTCAAAATGGGTCAGGAGGTCATCAGAGGGGTTGCATTTATGCACATCTCAGCAGCAACTCAGTGATAGCCAAAGTAGACACAACCCTAGATAGTGTTGCTCCTGAGGGCTATGGAGACATCCAGGTTCTATGGTCATAGGAAATAGCTCTGGAGTTGAGTGCCTTGCCAGTGGGCCCTACTTTGGAATGTGTGCTCCTGAATGTGATGGAGTTAGACTCAGATGTGACTTCTCTACACATGCCTCTTCTGTCCCTCTTATTGAACCTGTGGTTGACTCTGGGGTTGGTGTATTCCCAGAAGACTTGAATCTCTGGGCTGTCCATGTGCCAGCTGGGCCCTGAGCCTCAGCAGAGTTGTAACACCTACTCTCCAGTTCGTTGGACTTACCCAGGTCAGCTAATAAGGAGGTGAGGATGGCCAACCACCACACCAAGGAACTGAGAGAGTCTACAACCGCAAGCAAGAGAATCTAAGCCATCAGCCATGTGAGATCTAAGCCCCCTCTCAATTTAGAGGTGAAGTGGCATTGCCATCCCAGGATCCTCAGGATGGAGGAATAAAATATGATTAGAGTGGACTTACTGGTATTATACTATAGAATTATTGTGACTGTAGCAATGGAAGAAATTATATCATTGATGTGGAGACAGTGGTCACAGGAGTTGCTGAAGGCAGGGAAAGGGAAAAAGAGGTCCAATATGGGGGCATTTTTGGGACTCGGAATTGTCCTGAATGATATTGCAGGGACAGATGCAGGACATCATATATCCTGCCATAACCCACTGAGTGAACTGGGAGAGAGTGTAAACTACAATGTATAGTAGTTTACACATTATATAAACTACTATACATTTCCATGCTGTGTAGCAGTGCTCCAAAACGTATTCATCAAATGTAATGAAATATCACACTAATGAAAGAAGTTGTTGAGGTGAGGGGAGTGGGGGATGTGAGGAAAGGGGTCTGTGGGAGCCTCTTATATTTTTTAATGTAACATTTTGTGTGATCTATGTATCTTTAAAAAGAAAAAAATGATTTAAAAAAACTATTAAAAAGGAACCACAAGGAAATTCTTAAATTAAAGGAATTCAATTATGGAAATTAAAATCTCATTTGGTATGTTTAACAGCAAACCAGGAAAGAATTAGTCAGCTTAAAGACAGATCAATAGAAATGGATCCAATGTATCAAATATAAAAGGAAGAATTTTTTTTTTATTGATCAGCATCTTGGAGACCTGTGGACAATAACAGAAGGTCTGGCATACATGTAATTGAAGTCCCAGAAGGAAAGAAAACAGAGTGTTGAAGGAAAAAAAAAAATACTTAAATATATAATGGCACCAAATTTTCATATTTGATGAAAAGACATAAATTTACAGGTTCAAAATGCTCAGAAGTTTAAATGCAAAAAAAATCACAGCTAGACACATCATAGACAAACTACTAAAAACCAAAGTTAAAGAGATCTTGAAAGCAGCCAGAGAAAAATGAACACATAAAGGGGGAAAACTATATGAATATGTAGTGACTTCTCATCAGAAACTATGGATGTCAGAAGACAGTGAAAACAAAAATCTTAAATTACTAAAAGAAAACCTGTCAATTCAGAATCCTATAACCAGTGTAAATACCTTTCAACTATAAAGGCAAATAAAGATATTTCATTTAATGAAAAATTAAGAGAATTACACTACCAGAAATGAAAAAAAAAAAAAAAGTGTTTAGACTGAAAGAAAAAAAACAAAATCAAATAGAAAATCAGGGAAGCAGATGTGGTTCAAGTGATTGAGCTTCTGCCTACCATATGGGAGGACCCGGCGCCAATCTCTGGGGCCTTCTGGTAAAAAAAAAGGCATGCCTGTGTGGCCAACCAAGTGCCCACGTGGCTAGCAAGCCAGTGCCCACACAAGTGAGTCATGCAGTGAGATGTGATGCAAGAAAAGAGAGACGAAGGGGTGAGTCAAGGCAAGGCACAGAAGAAACCAGGAACTGAGGTGGCACAAGTGACAGGGAACCTCTCTCCACATTAGAGTTTCCCAGGATCAAATCCCAGTGAATACTAGAGGAGAAAAATGAGAAGAGAGACAAAAAAATAAATAAATACAGAAGATCACACAGCAAATGGACATAGAGCAAAAAACAGCAGAGCAGGGTGAAGGGGTGGGGGAAGAAAGGAAAGAAGTAAGTGAAATGGGAATAAATCAGATCTTTAAAAAAAATAGAAAATCAGATCTTCAGGAAGAAATTGCAAGCTTTAGAAATGGTAACTGTCTCCTTAAGTTTAAAAGATTATCTTTTTCTTAATTTCTTTAAAATACATTTTTTTTTGTATTTTATATATATGGTTTTTTAAAGCAAATATTATAGCATTGCATAGTGGGGTTTATAATATATATTGACGTACTACATACAACATCTATAGCATAAATAATCGGGGGGGGATTAAATGACCTATAATGTTGCACAGTTACTACATTTTTATGTGAAGTAAGCACAAAATACAAAAAGATCTAGCTAAAAAGTCAATAAATAAATCAAATGGAATTTTTTAAATACTCAAATAATCCAAAAAATGCAGAAAAGGAGGGTTAGAGAAACAAAAAAGGGCACAAACAGAAAATGAATAATAAAATGGTAGCTTTAAATCCAACCAAATCAATAATTACATTAAATGTTAATGGACTAAGTATTCCAATTAAAAGGCAAAGATGGTTAAAATGAATTTAAAAGCTGGGCCCAATTATATACTATCTACAGGAAATGTCCTTTAAATATAAAGTCACAGTTTGAAAGTAAATGGAAGGAAAAGACATATCATGTGAATAATAAGCATAAGAATGCTGTAATGGCAATATTAAATGCAGCAAACTCCTATAGTACTGAAGAGGCCTTTAGGCAGAAAATCAGTGACAGACATACGTGCTGTCAACATGCCAAAAACTGTCTGCTGTTGTAGGTGAGTT
Source organism: Dasypus novemcinctus (assembly GCF_030445035.2). NCBI lineage: Eukaryota > Metazoa > Chordata > Mammalia > Cingulata > Dasypodidae > Dasypus > Dasypus novemcinctus. The sequence goes on from NC_080683.1 coordinate 47,726,168, forward strand.
TTGTTTAGCTCAGGGAATATGGGGAAGTCATTGGTGACATCTTCTACAGAGTAAATGGATAAATAATTAATAAAGATGGCAGTCAGCTACTCCAGGCTTACATCTTTACTGGTCATGACCAACAGATAAGAAAGCTTCTCTTTCACTGTATATAAAACACAAGTCCTGGATCTGACACTCTCAGCCCAAATAGGTGCCATGCCTATTCCTAAACCAATTACCAAGGGAATGCAATATTCTGATTTGCCAATTAAATCATATTCCCACTCCTGGAACACAGGGTGGAATTAATACACTTAAACTACTAGAGCAGACTCTTCAGTACCCTATGTCACCCTCCTTGTGCAACTGCTGGTATCTGCTGCAGCTATGATAGATAGTTCTGTGCATGATGAACATATTCCACCTCAGTCATCTATCCTGTGTTTCTTGACTTTTCTGGTCCAAGGTTTTCCAAATCTAGAGAAGTTTTCTTAGCCCCCATAAAGGCACAGGCCAGAAGTGCAGGGAAATTAATGTCCTTGGTGAGAACTATCAATGAAATAGGGACGGTGATAGCAGATCATTCTCCAGCCATCCAACCTTCAAAGTGATGATAAGAAGAAATATTTTAATGGATCCTCAGAGCATCTTCAACAGGATTCAGCTCCAGTTGTCCACTTTAGGAACCAGCTTGATAATTCACTTTTATTGTATTTTCCTCCTTCCTATTCCCTCTCATCTGCTTTTTTTTATAATCTAAATAAACCACCTGCTCCCAAGTCTTTATCTTAGACTCTTTCAGGGGAACCAAAGTAAGAAACTACATGGATTGGAAGTGAGGTAGTAGATGATTTCCCTGAGAAAATTAAAGCACTCTTACCAGAATGGTGAACATGTCTAGGTAGCACAAAATAACAAATATTTTTCAGATCTTTGCTCCTCTAACCCTCTCCTATCTATCTAGGGACAGGTCAGCCTTCCCACATGCTCTGAAGAAGTTCCCAAGAGTCCTGTCCATTCTCTGGCTAGAGTGCCAACAGGTGACAAAACTTGAGTACTAATTCTCCTCTGTTTTCCTTTCCTTATTTTTTTCAAAAATTACACAAATACAAATCTATCTACTCTTTATTCTTCAGAGGATCACTGCCATAACCAATATCAATCTCTTTCCAGATTCTATTTCCATTTGGCAACTTCTACACCAAGTGCTGGTCGTTAAGTTTCTGTCCTCTTCTCATCAGAATCAGCCCTGGAAGTGAATGCTCTGCTCAGTTTACCTCGAGCTTATCTCTTTTTTGATTAAACCCCAATCAAAAGGCCAAATGTGTACAACATTATCTCTCCTTCACTCTTCACCCTTAGATCTGGATGTTATACAGAAACCAAAGAATAACCATGAGAACAAACACTACAGGAACTTGTAATGCTTTCTTAACTAGCAGTCAACTTTAATCCATTCAGGAATACCCCACCTCAAAAAGCAATTCTACATACCTTTTGTTTAGTTAAAAACCCAATGTAAGAAAATACTTCCACTTGGAAAGTGCTAATTTCCCTCTTCAATCGGAAAAATGTAAACAATCCTTGACCACATATTTTCTTACAGTTTAACTCACGTTTTCTGGATCTTTCTAACCTGTCAAATATGAATCTGTATGTTTGTCTAGAATGAAATGTCCATGCTGGCCAAATACTAGATAAACTCAAGATCCCAATATTCCCACTGAGAATCTCCAATGCAAGCTTAAGCAGGCATCCAAGCAGCACCATACCCAAAGTTAATACCACCACAGACATTTCTGTTTTCTAAAGAGTTGTCTTTGTTCAGGTCTGGTTTGTATTGTCATGGGTATAAATGACAGTTGGCCCCTCCAGATTTGCCAGGTAATTCCCAATAAATTCATCACTTAAGGTGGACTTCTATCAGCACAAAACACATGTCTCCCAAACAAGGTTTTCCAAAAGGAACTGTCATTGATACAAACCAAATATTTTCTGATTCATTGTGCAAGTATACTGGTACAACAGTAAAATCATAACACTTGTATAAATATAAAATGAAAATATATCAAATATTTTACTTAGCTTAAGAATTAATGAAAAGAAACATAAAAAAAAGACGGAAACAGTAAAATAAAAATAAATAAATATATAAATGAAAACCAAAATAAAAGAACTGAGAGAATCATTAAGATGTTAAAATCAGTTCAGAAGAGAACCCAAATAACAGATTCATACATAGGTGATCAAGAATGCTGAAACGAATTTACTAAAGATGCAAAACTGGCCTCTGCCAGAAACAAAATGATTTTGCATTACTATCTGTTTTCTACAATTTGCAAATTGTAAAATAATTCAGTTAAAGTAAATGAAAGATGAAAACCCCTGTAGAAAAAGAAAACCTAGAAAGATACACTAAACAACAGCTGGAATTCATTGAAAACAAGCCCTTTTCAAGCTTTCTCACAATTTCCTGGATAATCTTTGCATGTACCTCAAGATCATAAAAATCTAAAAAATTATTTCTGATGACACATAAAAAGGACTAATTTTTTTAGGTTTGGCCTGACTATTGACATAGGTATAACAACCTATGTGGTTAACTAACCACATAGGTCTCCTTGAGATTACTTTTCAAATCTAGACTCATACAATATGGAACAAGTACTAAGGCCACCATAGTAAACTTCTGTAGGAATGTTTTCATAAGAAATTTTGGATTGTACTTCTAAAAGCCTTTCTTATATGATACTCCGAGTATGAAACCAAGCCCAGAAAACTCTTGCCATATTTCACCAGTAGTACCTATAAATTTGGGTCAACTCCTCTTTACTTGAGGTTCCTAAAATTCTCTAAGGTTCCTGGCCAGCCATGAAGTGGCCTTCCTTACCAACTGTCAGGCTGAGATACAATCCAGGTTTTGTGGGAGGCCTTTGTAGGCATTGTTTCAATAAGCAAAAGTCAGTCTTTCTTCCTTATAATAGATTATGATATCCGACTAAATGAACATCATTCTCAAATATGACATTCCAGCAAGGGCCTTGGTAGCACAATCAATTAGTCCAATTATATTCTGATAAAGAAAAGGAAGACTCTTACTGAACATATGCAAATCATTATATTACCATGAAAAGTAGTTTCATGTTTGGGGTATATTCACAAAACAGTGCAACCATAACCTTTCTCAAATTCCAGAATATTTTCTTCACTCCCCCAAAAAGCCCAATACTGTTAAGCAGTCATTTCCCAATCCCCCTCTCCCCAACCCTGGCAAACACTACTCTAAGTTCTGTCACAGGAAGCAGATTTGGCTCAAATGATAGAGCGACTGCCTATCATTTGGGAGGTCCAGGGTTGAAACCCAGGGTCTCCTGACCCATGTGGTGAGCTGGCCCACGTGTAGTGCTGATGCACACAAGGAGTGCCATGCCACTCAGGGGTGTCCCCCGCATAGGGAAGCCCCACAAACAAGGAGTGTGCCCCATAAGGAGAGCCGCCCCATGCAAAAAAAAAAGTGCAGCCTGCCCAGGAGTGGTGCTGCACACACAGAGAACCGACACAGCAAGATGTTGCAACAAAAAGAAACAGATTCCCAGTGTGGCTGACAAAAATGCAAGCAGACACAGAAGAACACACAGAGAATGGACACAGAGAGCAGACAACTGGGGAGGGGGAGAGGAATTTTTTTTTAAATTTATGATGTTCTAAAATAAAAAATTTCTGTCTGTATAAATGTTCCTATTCTGGATATATTACATAATTAAATTATACAATATGTAGCCTTTTCTGTATGACTATTTCTCTTTAATATATTTTAAAGGTCCATCCATGTTAGAACATGAACCAGTATGCCATTACCTGTAGTAAATGAAAAATATTCCATTGTATAGCTACACTGCCTTTTGTTTATCCATTCACCTGTGATGGACTCTTAGACTTCCAATGCTGATGAATAATGCTGCTATTAACATTCATGTACAAGTTTTCATGTGCACATGTATTTTTGTTTCTTTTATATACCTAGGAGTAGAATTACTGTTTAATTTTTTGAGGAATGGTCAAGTTGTTTTTGCATCATTTAATATTCCCATCACCAAAGTATGGGTGTTTCAATTCCTCTACATTCTCAATACTTGCTATTGCCTTTCTTTTAGGTTCTAGCCATTCTAAAGTGTGTGAAGTATAATAGTGTGGTGGGATTTTTTTCTTTATTAAAGCAGTTGTGGGTTTACAGAACAGTCATGCATAAAATACAGGATCCCCATATACCACCCTATTATTAACACCTTGCATTGGTATGGAAAATTTGTTAAAATTCATGACAGCACATTTTTATAATTACACTTTTAACTATAATCCATGGTTTAATTTATGTGTCACTGTGTAGTGTAGGTCCATGGATTTTTTTAAAAAGTTTATTCTTACATCCATCATACTGTCTGCCTTTTTATTTATTTATTTATTTATGTATTTATTTATTATTAGAAAAGTTGTGAACTTAAAAAACAATCATGCAGAACATGCAGAATTCCCATATATCACCCCTTCACCAATACCTTGCATTGTTGTGGAAAATTTGATACTGATTATGAAAGAATATAATCAAAATATAACTTCTAATTTTGGTCTATAGCGTACATCTGTTATATTTTTCCATATACCACCGCCATTATTAACACCAGGTATTGGTATTGTATATTTGTTATACTTCATGAGATAATGCTCTAATATTTGTACCATTAACCACAATTCATCATCCACCACGTGGTTCACTGAGTTACACAGTCCCATGCCTTCCACAATGCATCCAAAGTGTAAACTCAGTGGCTTTCACTTTCATCACAGAGTTGTGCTGTAAATTCTTGAATGTTTTCCTTAGTCCAAAAGAAAAAATCCATTAACCCCATATTATTGATCCTTAACATTGATATAGTACCTTCTTTAATATTGATGCAAGAATATTACAATATTGCTGTTAACTATATTCCATAAGCTATATTAATTGTATTTTCCCATGTATCACCATATTCCTACTACCTTGTAATAGTTATGTACATTTGTTCTAGTTCATTGAAGAAAATTCTTGTATTTGTACTATTAACCACAATTCTCATCTACCACCAAGGTCACTGTTATTCTGTCCCTAGATTTTTCTCTAGTTTTTTTTCAATTGACGTTTACATCCCTAGACTACCACTTTCAGCCACAATCACATTTATAACTCAGCTGTGTTAGTTATACTCACTACAATGTGTTACCATCAACTCTATCCATTTCCACATTTTTACAGTCAAGGTAGTTAAAAATTCTATATTCTTTAGTACCAGTACCCCTTCTCAGTCCTCATCCTATATCCTAGTAACCTATACTCTAGGATTTAATTAAAACTCCATGTGCTTTTTCTTCATATATAGTTCATATTACTGAAATCATACAATATTTGCCCTTTTGTGTATGGCTTATTTAACTCAACAAATTTCACACATGTTGTCATGTGTGTCCCAATTTCATTTCTTCTTACAGCAGCATAGTATTCCATCATAAGTATATACCACATTTTGTTTATCCATTCATCCATTGATGGACACTTGGGTTGATTTCATCTTTTGGCAATTATAAATAAAGCAGCTATGTACATTGGTGTGTGAATATCTGCTTTTGTCACTGTTTTCAGTTCTTCCAGATAGATTCCTAGTAGAGGGATTTCCGGACCATACGGCAGTTCTATATTAGCTTCCTGAGGAACCATCAAACTGTCTTCCAGAGAGGCTGCACCATTCTACATTCCCACCAACAATGAAGGAGTCTTCCTATTTCTCCACATCCTCTCCAACACTTATTGTCTTCTGTGTTTGTTTTTTGATAATGTCCATTCTATGATATGTGAGATGATATCTCATTGTAGTTTTGATTAGCATTTCCCTAATAGTGATACCAAACATTTTATCATGTGTTTTTCAGCCATCTGTATTCCTCTTTAGAGAAAGGTCTATTTAAGTATTTTGCCTATTTTTTTAACAAATCAATTTTATTGATATATATTAATAGAGAAAGGTCTATTTAAGTATTTTGCCTATTTTTTTAACAAATCAATTTTATTGATATATATTAATAAAGCATGCAATTCATATAATCATATAGTTGTTCATTCATCACCTCAATCATTAGAGCATTTTCATTATTTCAATAAAAATAATAAAAAAACAAACAAAACATTCAGAATAGCCTATTCACAAATTTTGCTGGGAAAGCAAGATGTCCATATCCAAAAGAAAGAAAACCCCTATCTCACACTTTATACAAAAGTTAATTCAAAATGGATCAAAGACCTAAATATAAAAGCTAGACCATAAACCTTCTAGAAGAAAATATAAGGATACATCTTCATGTCCTGGTGGTAGTTGGTGGTTTCTTAAGCACTACCCCCAAAGCATGAGCACAAAAGAAAAATGAATATATTGAACCTCCTCAAACTTAAGGACTTTTGTGATTCAAAGTACTTCTTTGTCAAGAAAGTGAAAAGGCAAGGCTTTCATGCTACTTTACTGGAATTGTAGTTGGTGCTGGGGTTTAAGATATATCTAGGGGATTTGAATCTCTGGACTGACAATATGATAGCCAGGCCCTGAGCCTCAACAGACTTCAACTCCTACACTCTGATTTATTGGACTTACTCCACTCTGCTAACATGGAGTTGAAGAATGTCAACCACCACACCATGGAGCTTAGAGTGCCTACAACTGAAAGCAGGAGGATTGCATCCAGTATCCATGTGGAATCTAAGCCTCCTCTTGACAGAGATGTGCAATGGACACAATCAATCCAAGGTCCACAGAGAAAATGTGGCATTGGTGTGGGAAAAGTGGCCATGGTGGCTGCTGGGTGTGGGGAATGGGAGGAAGAGATGAGATGTGGAGGCGTTTTCGGGACTTGGAGTTGTCCTGGGTGGTGCTTCAGGGACAATTACCGGACATTGTAGATCCTCCCAGGGCCCACTGGATAGAACGTGGGAGAGTATGGGCTATGATGTGGACCATTGACCATGAGGTGCAGCGATGCCCAGAGATATACTTACCAAATGCAATGGATATGTCATGATGATGGGAGAGAGTGTTGCTGGGAGGGGAGTGGTAGGGTGGGGGTGGTGGGGTTGAATGGGAACTCATATTTTTTGAATGTAATATTTTTACAAAATGAATTTTAAAATTTAAATAAATAAATAAATAAATAAATAAAAAGAAAGAAAGTGAAAAGTCATCCTACCCAAAGGGAGAAACTCTTTGGAAACCACATATCCAACAAGGATTTGATTCCCATGCTATATAAAGAGATAATACAAACCAATGACAAAAAAACAAAAAACAAAAAAAACAAGCACTCCAATTTTAAAACTGGGCAAAAAAACTTGAATAGACATATGTCCAGAGAAATACAAATGGCAAAAAAAAGAAAAAAAAAAAAACATGAGAAAAAATGCTCAACATCACTAGTGATTAGGGAAATACAAATCAAAACTATGACATATCATTTCATACCAATTAGAATGGCCACTATTAAAGACAGAGAACTACAAGTGTTGGAGAGGATGTGGAGAGATAGGAACACTTATTCACTATTGCTAGGAATATAGAATGCTATAGCCACTGTGGAGGACTGTTTGGCAGTTCCTAAAGAAGCTGAATATAGATTTGCCATGTGACCCTGAAATACCACTATTGAATATATACCCAGAAGAACTGAGAGCAGTAACACGAACAGACATCTGCACACTGATGTTCATAGAGGTGTTATACACAATTGCTAAAAGTTGCTGAATAGGCTGTTCTGACCCAGCTGGGTGGGTTAGTTAGCCATGTCAAAAATCACATGACCATAGATAGAAGGGTCTGATTCTGAAAATCGGTTCTGTTCCATTGGTCTATATGTCTAACTTTATGCCAGTACCATGCTGTTTTTACCACTGTAACTAGGTAATATGATTTAAAATTGCAAGTGAGAGTATCCCAACTTCATCCTTCCTTTTTAAGATGTTTCTGGCTATTCGGCGCCCCTTACCCTCCAAATAAATTTGATAATTGGCTTTTCCATTTCTTTTAAAATGTTTGTTGGAATTTTTATTGGGCCTGCATTGAATCTGTAAATCACTTTGGGTAGAACTGACATCTTAACGATATCTAATCTTCTAATACATGAACACAGAATGTCCTTCCATTTATTTAGGTCTTCTCTGATTTCTTTTAGCAATGCTTTATGGTTTTCTGAATACTGGTCCTTTATGTTCCTAGTTAAACTTATTCTAAATATTTTATTCTTTTAGTTGCTATTGTAAATGGAATTTTTTCCTGGCATCCTTCTCAGAATACTTATTACTAATTTATAGGAACACTACTAATTTTGCATAGTAATCTTCTGAACTTGTTTATTGGTTCTGACAGCTTTGTTGTAGTTTTTCCAAGACATTTTCTAGTTATAAGATCATATTATCTACGAATAGCGAAAGGTTTATTTCTGCCTTTCTATTTAGATGCCTTTTATTTCTTTTTGTTGTTGTTGTTGTTGCCTGATGGCTCTAGCCAAATTTCCAGCACTATATTGAACAGTGGTGACAGTAGGCATCCTTGTCTTGCTCCCAATCTCACCATGAAAACTTTAATCTCTGGGTTTTTCATAATGCCCTTTATCATACTGAGAAAGTTTCTTTCAATTCCTATCTTTTGGAGTGTTTTTCTCAAGAAAGAATGCTAAATTTTGTCAAATGCTTTTCTGTGTCAATTGAGATGATCATGTGAATTTTCTTCTTTATTTATTAATGTGATGTATTACACCGAGGGATTTTCTAGTGTTAAGCCATGCTTGCAAGCCTGGGATAAAACCCACTTGATCATGATGGACAATTATTTTAATGTGTTGTTGGATTTGATCAGCAAGTATTTTATTGAGAATGTTTGCATCCATATTCATCAGGGAAATGGGTCTATAATTTTCTTTTTTCATAGTAACATTACCTGGCTTTGGTATTAGAGTGATGTTGGCTTCATAGAATGAGTTTGATAGAGTTACTCCCTATTCACTATTTTGGAAGAGTTTGAGTAAGGTTGATATTAAATCTTCTTTGAATGCTTGGTGGAATTCACTTGTGAAGCCATCTGGTCCAGGACTTTTCATTTTGGGGAGGTTTTTCATGACTGTTCAAATCTCTTTACTTATGATTTGTTTGCTGAGGACTTCTATTTCTTCTAGGGTCAGTGTACATTGTTTGTAAGGTCCTAGTGTGGTAGTTTGAGATTATTTATGAATTTCAAAAAGAGAGATTATGTTTTTAAACTGGTCTGTTCCTCTGAGCATACTGTTTGATTGTATTAGATTCAGCTGAGATGCCTTTAATTAAATTATGTAAAGATTAGGGCTTTGATTTGACCACATCAGTAGAGTATAACTCAGTTTGAGTCCCTGCCCCCTTTGTGGGCTATATAAATCGATAATCAAGGAGACACTCAGAAGTAGATACACTATATCTAACCTTTAAACTCATCACTATATTCCATTTTACTATTAACGGAACCTGGCAATATATTGGGCTTCACTTTTCAAGAAGTTTTGGATCACAGAGAAGTTCAACAATGGCAGGGGAGGAATACTGGTGTGGGATGTTATTGACAGGGGACACAGGGTTGGCAGGGAGTTCTACATGGCATATATCCAGGGTACATAAAAATGTTTGGATATTTTCATAATGGGTACAATTAAAAACAACAACTGAGAGAGTGCTGAGTTCCTAGCCAGGGGAGCTCTATCACAGTCCCTAAAGGAAAAGCAACAATCCCCTAAGTACAATGGCAAAGACCAAAAAAGAATGAAGGTCCAACAATGAGCCCTTGATACTAATTACTATGCTTGTGAGCCTGTGCACCTGAAATAAGAACAAGGCCTAGAGCTGCAGGGTGACTAAGAGTTACCTCCTGAGAGCCTCCGTGTTGCTCAAATGTGGCCAGTCTCTAAGCCAAACTCAGCATGTAAATGCGTTGCCTTCCCCCCAGCATGGGACATGGCTCCCAGGGATAAGCCTCCCTGGTGCTGAGGAATTACTACGAAGTATCAGCTGATGATGTAACTAGAAAATGACCTTGAATAAAAGGGTCAACTTGGACCAGCAGAATATCTCAATCTACATATAATACCAGGAGTTAAAAATGCTTTTTGACCTGAATCAAAGGGGGAAATGGAAAGGGCAAATGAGTTTATATGGCTATGAGTCTCCAAAAAGAGCCAGGAGGTTATCAGAGGGGTTGCCCTTATGCACACCTCAGCAGAGTCCCAGACAGATAAAGTAGATACAACCCCGGGTATTGGTTCTTCATAGACCCACAGGTTCTATGGTCATGGCAGATGGAGTTCAGTGCCATGTCAGTTAGCCCTACTTTGGAGTTTGTGTTTCTGTGTGATGGAGCTGGACTCAGATGTGATCTTTGTTCACAAGCCTCTCCTGTTACTTTTACCGGAACTGTAGTTGGTGCTGGGGTTTAATATATACCCAGGGGATCCAAATCTCTGGACTGACCATGTGATAGTCAGGCCCTGAACCTCAACAGACTTCAGCTCCTACACTTTGGTTTATTGGATTTACCCCACTCTGCTAACATGGAGTTGCAGAAGGTCAACCACCACAACAGGGAGCCAAGAGTACCTACAACTGAAAGCAGAATTGCATCCATCATCCATGTGGAATCTAAGCCCCCTCTTGATATAGATGTGGAGAGGACACAACGATTCCAAGGTCCACAGGATGGAGGAATAGAGTATGGATTAGAGTGGACTTACTGATATTCTATTCATGAACTATTGTGATTAGTAATCAAAGAAAATGTGGCATTGCTGTGGAGAAAGTGGCCATGGTGGCCGCTGGGGGTAGGGAGTGGGAGGAAGAGATGAGATGTGGGGGCATTTTTAGGACTTGGAGTTGTCCTGAGTGGTGCTGCAGGGACAGTAACCGGACATTGTATGTCCTCCCATGGCCCACTGGGCGGACTGTGGGAGTGTGTGGGCTATGATGTGGACCATTGACCATGAGGTGCAGCGGTGCTCAGAGCTGTATTCACCAAATGCAATGAATGTCTCATGATGATGGAGGAGGTTGTTGTTATGGGGGGAGGAGTGGAGTGAGGAGGGTGGAAGGTATATGGGGACCTCATATTTTTTAATGTAATATTAAAAAAAAAAAAGACAAAAAAAGTAGATACAGTGGGTGTATTAGTCAGCCAAAGGGATGCTGATGCAAAATACCAGAAATTGCTTGGTTTTTATAAAGGATAATAACTTGGGGTAGGAGCTTACATATACCAGGCCATAAAGCATAAGTTACTTCCCTCATCAAAGTCTATTTCAAGCAAGATGGCTGCTGATGTCCGCAAGGGTTCAGGCTTCCTGGATTCCTACATTCCTGGAGCTTGCTTTTCTCTGGGTTCAAGGTTCCTTTCTTCCTTGGGCTGGCTTCTCTTTCCTCTGTGAGCTTACTTGCCAGAGCTTCAACTTAAGTCTTCAGCATCAAACTCCAACAAAAAAATTCCAACATCAGAAACCCTCAACTCTGTTCTTTACCATGCCTTTTATCTGTGAGCCCCACCCACCAAGGTGTGGGGACTCAATGCCCTAATCATAACTCAATCATGCCCAGGTACAGATCAGATTACAAGCATAATCCAATATTTCTTTTTATAATTCATCAATAATATTAAACTGCTACAGGTGGGTTTCCATAGTGTAGTGATTATCACGCTCACCTAACATACAAAAGGTTCTCAGTTCAAGACCAGGCAGAAACAGCATGCTTTTCTCATCACTTGTTCTGGGAAGCGTATTTGGCTCAACTGATAGAGCATTTGCCTGCCACATGGGAGGTCCAGGGTTCAAACCAGGACCTCCTGATCCATGTAGTGAGCTGGCCCATGTGCAACACTGATGTTCACAAGGAGTGCCACCCCACACAGGGTTGTCCCCCATGTAGGGGAGCCCCACAGCAAGGAGCATGCCCCATAAGGAGAGCCACCCTGCGAGAAAAAAGTGCAGCCTGCCCTGGAGTGGTGCCATTCACATGGAAAGCTGACACAGAAAGATGATACAACAAAAAGAAACACAGATACTGCGGTCACCCCTCGGGCTGAAGTGTGGTTTGCTGGCCTGGCGGGGGAGCAGCCGCGGCAGGCCAAGCCGCTGCCCCCATAATAGGGTGGCTGGTTGGACTCACCGCCACCCCTGAAGGAAGCTCGGCCTGGGCGCAGAGTGCCCTCGGGTCTCCCCTTCTCGGCAGCCATGCTTCCACGGCCGCCCCTCCTCCCGGATGGCGCCACACAATGCCTGTAGGGCGGCACCCTTCTTCTTCTTTCTCCCTGCACAGGCGCAGGATGGAAAATTCCAGTCTGCCCTTTTCCCCTCCCCCGACAGCAGCAACAGCCAGGCGTGGGCGGAAAAATCCAGTCTGCCCTTTTCCCTTCCCCCGACAGCAGCAACAGCCAGGCGTGGGCGGGAAACTCCAGTCTGCCCTCCACCCCAGCAACAGCAGCCACCAATCCCTAAACCCTGCCCCTTCCCCCAGCAACAGCGACAGCCAATCCCTAATCACCACCCCTCCCCCATCCAGTACCGCCCACTGACCTTTCACCGGCAACCAATCAGAACAGGGCGTGACTTCGACCAATCAGCCTTCCCCAGCCCCTATAAAACTGTTGCCTCTCCCTCAATAAAGTTGGACTTGCGTGTTTACCTTGTCTCTGCTGGTAGTTTTTCTGCCGTGCGCCCTCCAGTCCTGAGAGACCCCGACAAGGGCCTGGCCTCCCTTGTCCCCAGTTCGTCGCCTGCTTCTCCGGGCGACCCCTTCATCGCCGGCTTTGCCGGGCGGCCCCGTCAGCCGAACCGCGCAACCCCTGTGAGACCGACCCCTCGTCTGCTGCCGGACCGACCCCTCGTCCCAAGCGGGACCAACCCCTCTTCCACAGCTGGACCGACCCCTCGTCCGCAGCCAGACCCCACCTCTACCGACCGAGCAAGCCGCTGCAAGATACCCAGTGCAGCTGACAAGAATACAAGCAGACACAAAAGAACACACAGCGAATGGACACAGAGCAGACAACTGGGGACAGTGGAGAGGGGGAGAGAAATAAATAACAAATAAATCTTAAAAAAAAAAAAAACAACAAGTAGATACACAGAGAAAATATGTGAGAAAAGAGAGAGCTCCATAGACATAGACAGAGAGCTTTGATCCTACAGTTCTGGGGAGAGAGAAGCCACTCACTCGATACTTTACAACTGACCCTTGTGAAGAGAAGACAGCATCTGAGCCTTATGCCAGCCTACAGTTGAGATCAGTAGATGCTGGGCCCATGGAGCCTTAAGAGGATGAACAAAGGTGAGACCAGGCAGACATAGCCTGCCATCTTGCTTCAATTCATGGCAAATGACTTTAGGGGAGAAATCAACCTTTAGTTGGACTCTTTAGGGCCTTATAACTGTAAGCTTCTACCCCAAATAAATACCCTATATAAAAGCCAACAGATTTCTGGTACTTTACATCAGCACCCCTTTGGCTGCCTATTGTAATACACCTAGGAAATTGTTCATTTCATCTATATTGTCCAATTTGTTGATGTACAGTAGTTCATAGTATCCTCTTACGATCTCTTTTATTTCTGAGCAGTAGGTATAATGTCCCCTCTTTCATTTCTGATTTTATTTATTTGCATCTTCTCTCTTTCTTTTTCTTGGTCAGTCTAGCTAAGGGTTTGTCAATTTTGGTAATAATCTCGAAGAACCAACTTTTGCTTTTGTTATTTCTCTCTATTGTGTTTTTTGTTTGTTTGTTTTCAATTTCATTTATTTCTGCTGTGATATTTGTTATTTTGTTCCTTCTGCTTACTTCAGGAATAGTTTGCTGTTCTTTTTCTAGTTCCCCTAGCTATATAGTTAAGTCATTAATTTTAGCTCTTTCCTCTTTTATAATATAAACATTGAGAGCTATAAATTTCCCTCTAAGCACTGCCTTCACTGCATCCCATATGTTCCAATATGTTGTGTTCTCATTTTCATTCATCTTAAGATATTTACTGATTTCTCTTGCACATTGTTTTTTGACACAATGATCATTTAAGATTGTTATTTAACCTCCATGTGTGTGTGAATTTTCCCTTTTACTGCCTTTTGTTCATTTCCAGTTTCATTCCATTATCATCAGGAAAAGTACTTTGTACAATTTCAATCTTTTTAAATTTATTGAGATCATTTTGTGACTCAACCTATGGTTGTCTTGGAGAGAGATCCATGAGCACTTGAGAAGAATGTATATCCTGCTGTTATGGGGTCAATGTCCTGTATACGTTGATTAGGTTTAGTTCATTAATAATATTACTCAAGCTGTTTCTTTATTGAAGTCTCCAACTATTATTGTAGAGATATATATTTTTTCCTTCAGTTTTGCCAGTGTTTGCTTCATGTATTTTGGGTACCCTGGTTAGGTACATATACATTTATTCTTGTTATTTCTTCCTGGTGAATCACCTCTTTTATTATTATATTATGTTGTTCCTTGCTTTTAATAACAGCTTTGCTTTTAAAGTCTATTGCAAATGATATAAGTATAGTTACTTCAGCTTGTTCTTTGCTTATTGCATGCATGGAATATCTTTTAACAGCCATTCACTTTCAATCTATTTGTACCCTTTGATCTGTGTTGAGTCTCTTGTAGATAGTAGAGAGATGGATCATAGTTTGTTATCCATTACACCAGTCTTTATCTTTTGATTGGTGAGTTTAATCCACTAACATTCAATGTTATTACTGTAGAGGCAGTTCTTACTTCACCCATTTTGACCTTTGGATTCTGTCATATCTTATTTTCGCCACTCTTTTTGCATTTTTAGTTACTTTTACTGATATAATCTTCATTTCTAGACTCTCTTCCAAGACTCTCTCTCCTGTCTATTCTTTCTAGGTTATAGTACTCCCTTTAGTATTTCCTAAATAAATACTATTTATTTAGTACAAAGTCTCTCAGTTTCTGTTTATCTTTGAATATTCTAAACTGCCCTCATTTTTTAAAAATGTGGAATTTTCATGTCATCCTTGCAAAGGGACCATGCTGATCTTCTCTGTATCATTCCAAATTTTAGCATATGTGCTGCTGAAGCAATCACCTGCCCTCATTTTTGAAAGACAATTTTGTCAGATATAAGATTCTTGGCTGGCAGTTTTTCTTTTTCAGTATCTAATATATATCATACCACATTGCCTTCTTGCCTCATGCTTCCTGATGAGAAATCAGCACATAATCTTATTAGGCATCCCTTGTATGTGATGAATTGCTTTTCCATTGCTGTTTTCAGCTTCTCTTTATCTTTTGTATTTGACATACTTATTAGTATGTATCTCAGAGTTGGTGTACTCAGATTTATTCAGATTGAAGCATATCATGCTTCTTAGACATGGCTATCTACATTCTTCATAATAATTGGGAAATTTTCTACCATTATATCCTCATATATTCTTCCTGCCTCTTTTCCCTTCTCTTCTCCTTCTGAGACACCCATGACAAGTATGTTTGCTTGTCTCTTGGCATCATTTAGTTCCCTGAGACCCTGTTCAGTTTTCCCCACTATTTTCTTTATCTATTCTTTTGTGTATTCACTTTCAGAGGCCCTATCTTCATGTTCACTGATCCTTTCATCTGCCTATTCAAACCTGCTCTTATATGTCTCCAGTGTATTTTAAATTTCATTTATTGTGCCTTCAGTCCCATAAGGTCTGCTATTTTTCTATGTATGCTTTCAAATTCTTTGTGCTCACCCAGTATCTTCTTAATATGCTTAATCTCTTTAGCCATCTCATTGAATTTTATTACGAAGATTTGTTTGGACATCTATGATTAGTTGTTTCAACTCCTTGATGTCATCTGGAGGTTTGCTTTGTTCCTTTGACTGAACCATATCTTCCTTTTTCTTGGAATGGCTTTTAATTTTTTGATTGGTCTACTGGCAGATAATTTGCTTGATATATTTATTCTGGGCTCAGAAATCAAATCTAAATGATTTCAAATAGAAATAAAATTTCGATTTTATTGGCTTTGTGCTACAGCCCCTCTTTGATATTTCGTTCAACTTTATTTGGAATTTTACAGTGGCTCATATTTAGTCAATCTGAAATTTTTCAGGTCTTTTCCATCTGTTTCTTGCCCTTTCTCTCTTACTGGGGGGTAGAATTGGAACCAAAGATGTGGTTGGTACTATAAGCCTTGGAGCCTAAAGCGATCCACATTGCCCCAGGAACCAATGAAGCTTCTCCCACCATTCTCCCCTGCCTGGGGTGGGGACAGATCCACAGCCATGAGCAGTAATCCAAGCCATGCAGAGCAAGTACATCTCTAGTTGTCTGGAGAGACTGATGAAACTCCAGGCCCCTTCCTCCAGCCTGGGACAGGGATGGAACCACAGGTGTGGGCAGTATACTAAATTGTGCATACCAAAACTGACTGCAGTTGCCCAAGTAGAGTGGTGAATCACCCCCCACACACTTCCCCTTCCAGGTGCAGCAATGGAGCCAGAGGTATGCACAACAATCTTGTCCATGTGGACCAAAGTGACTGCAGTTGCCCGGATAGGCTGAGGAAACACTATCCCTCCTCCTGTCCTCTCAAGGGTGGAATGGAGCCACAGATATGCCCAACAATCTAGTCCATATGGGCTGCAAGTAAATGCATTGCCCAAAGAGGCTGAGGAAATACCACCTCTCCTATCCTGTTGGGGGTGGGGATATGGCCACATAGATGTCCAAAAATGTAGTCCATGTAGGCCAAAAGCAACCACAGTTTCCAGGAAGGCTGGTGCTTCCTTCCTGCAGAAGCAGGGGTGGAGCCCAGGATAGGGCAGCAAACTGACCTGGATGGAAACAAGCAGGTCCCCACCATCACTGTAATTATCAATCAACCCTCCTTCCTCATGCCAGGAGCAAAGTTAAAATGGAGGTTACTGGCCTCTTTCCAGCTTGGACAGGTTCAAATTTTGGCTGTACTTAGTTTTGGACTTTAGCCATCAGAAATTACTAATCTCTTTAGCCATCTCTAAAGTCAGTGCCTGATGATCTCTTTCTTCCCTGTTTTGGGGAAATGGGCCTTTCAGCCCCAGCCAGGGAATAGCTCTCAAGGCGTCTTGCCCTGCCTGCAGGGATGGGCACCAGCCTCTTAAGTGTACAGTGCTCTATTCATGAATCTTAACTGCAGAAGAGCAGTCTCCTCCTTCTGTTTTTCCAAGGATGTTGCAGGATGCTCTTCTGGTCCCCTGCCCCTCCACCAAACAGGTGATTTAGATAGCTCTGGCTGATTAATAACTGCACGGTAGGATGAGCCAACTCTTGGAGCTCCCTACTCTTGCCCTTCCTCCCAATCTCTATCTTTTGACTGAGGAGTTTATCCACTTACATTTAAAGTCACTATTGATAATACAGGACTTTCTTCTGCTTTGTTAGTCTCATACCTTTTCTGTCCCTCACTTCTTTTAAAGCATACTTTTATATTTATTTGCTTTTTGTGTGTTGTACCATACTGAGTGCCTTCTCATTTCTAAGTGAATATATTTTCCAAATATTTTCTGTGTGGTTACAGTGGGGCTAAAATTAAACATCCTAAATATTTAGCAATTATATTTGGTTTGATACTGAATTAACTTCAACAGAATGCACATATGCTTTTCCTATATCTGTCAGTCCCCCACTATTTTTTATTTTTTTTTTGAGGTACCAGGGCCAGGAATTAAACCTTGGACCTCATGTGTGGGAAGCCAACACTCAATCACAGTGCCATATCAGCTCTTCTGGGTTGGCTTTTTCACTTGTTTGTTTATTTGTTTTTAGGAAGCACCAGGAACCAAACTCAGGACCACCTATGTGGGAAGCAGGTGCTCAACCACTTGAGCCACATCCATTCCCCCACACGCCATTTTTTTTACTTGTTACCACTCTTTGTATATCCAAAAACATAGACTTATCGTTATTTTTTATGCATTTGCATTTTAGCAACTGTAGGAAGAAGTGGAGTTATATACCAAAAAGTACACTATGATTATACTGACATTTGTAGTTACCCAAATGGTTACCTTTATTGCAAGTCTTTATTTCTTTTGCAACTTTGAGCTACTGTCTAGTGTCCTTGCCTTTCAGTCTGAAGAACTCCTTTTAGCATTGCTAGTAGGGCAGGTCTAGTAGGGATAGCTTTTTGTTTAATTGAGAATGTCTTAATATCTCCCTCATTTTTGAAAGGGAGTCTTAGATATAAGTTCTTCACTGGCAGTTGTTTTCTGTCAGCACTTGGAGTATTTCAACCACTTTCTTCTTGCCTCCATGATTTCTGATGAGAAATTGGCACTCAGTCTAATTGGGATTCCCTTGTTCATTACATGTTGCTTTTCTCTTGCAGCTTTCAGAATTCTCTTCTTGTCCTTTGCATTATATATGACAGGATACTTTATCATCATGTTTATCCTGTTTGGCATTCTCTGGCATTTATGGATATCCTTATTCACATCTTTAGACTAGTTTGATATTTCTCTGTCATTATTTCTTTGAATATTCCTTCTGACCATTTCTCTTCTCCTTCTGGGACTTCCATAATATGTATATTGGTAGCTCATGCCGGAAGTGTAAGGCTATTTTTGCTAAGTCTGCTCCTTAGCCCGACTCAACTGTCTTGTCTTCAAGTTCACTGATTCTTTCTTTCTTTTGCTAGTTCCAATCTGCTCTTGAAACCCTGCTGGGTATTTTCCATTTCAATTATTGTGGTCTTCATCTCCAGTAGTTCATTTTTTAAATTTCTATCTCTTTGCTTATTTGTTGTTTTCCTGATAACCTTTAGTCTTTCTCTGTATTTTCTTCATCTTCTTGGGCTTTTTTAAAATCATTTTTTAAAGGCTTTTTTTTTTTTCAGTATGACCATATTCTCATCATCTTTGTTAATGTTTCCTAGATTTTATCCTCTTCCTTTCGATGGGCCATCATTTCCTGTTTCTCTGTTTATCTTGTACTCTTTGGTTGCTCACTGTAAATTTTAATATTTTAAAGTGTTATATCTGGGAGTTATTCACTAAGATTTCTGTTTCTTGGTTTTATAACCAGCTGGTGATAAGACAGAGATTTTCTTGGGCTTCATCCATCCTACCAGGAAGGTCTGCTCAAGTGTACAGAGTTTTCCCTGTCTTTCTGGTCATCTGTCTTCTCCTGTGCTTTTCCTTTTCTGTTGTTTTGGAATTTCCCTGTTTACAGGAGTTTGACTGTCCCCTCTATTTCCCAGGAAACAGACTTCCTTCTCCTGGGTGCTTGAAGTCAGCAGACTCTTGTCACACACTGTCTGGGTTTATGTTTTCTTACATTCCTTTCATTGTCTTAAGCTGTTTTCATCTGGAGAGCATTCTTGGAGGAGGGCACACTGGAAGGGACTTTCTCATATCAGTTTTTTTAGGTGTTGCCACTCCATTGAGATTCAAAGCCAACCAAAATAGAGTCAGGGACCCATAAAAGGAGAGCAAGCTGACTTCAAAGTGCTCTGGGGAGGGCATCAGAAAGGTACCAAGAGCTTCTCCAATAGCTTCCCAAAGCTGAGCTTTCTTGGCTTGACCAACTAATGCAGTCCTTCAGCTCACTTCCCTGTGGAAGTGTAGTGTTTTTAAGTCATAACCATCTCTGGTCCTATTACTATCTGGGTGGACTGAAACATTGGCTGTTAACTGCCTTTGTCCATGGTGGGTTGAAACAATAGCTGCCCTGTGAGCCAGGCCTCCTAGCAATCTTAATTATATAATCAAAAGCCATGATCAGCAATCAGCAATGCCCACTCCGGTTTTTGGAGAAGGGATTTTATGTTCCTTTCTGTCATCAGCAAGCTGGCTAAGGGTTGGGGTCCACAGTGGCCTGCTGTAAGATTGGGGATAGGCACTGGTAGCCAGTATACAGAGAGAACAATTTACTCTTCTTTACCATAATTAATCAGCCTCTTCCTCCCACTCTTACTTGGATGCTGTACAGTGTTCTTCTGGTCTCCAAAGTTTCAAAATGGTTGCTTAAAATAGTTCCTGCTTGTTTAGTAGTTGTTTTGGTGGAAGGACTGTGTCCTGGAGCTCCCCAATGCATCATCATTCCACAATCCACTTGTATTAATCTTAACACTGATAGAATCAAGAAAATACACTGTTATTTCTTTCTTTTTATTAAATTATCATATTAATATCTTTTGCCAAAGAGTTAAATTAATCATTTGAACTGGGATTCTAAAAATATTTCTAAGTTAGCAATTTCTGTAAGAATATTTTTTAAGTTTAGCATGTTAAATATTAGAAGTTCAAGGTCCTTATTTTAGGGAATTTTAAGAATATCTGACTTACATAAGTACTTTAACTCTATAATCCTATCAAAACAAAGCTCCTTTAATTTGAGATCTCTTTATAAGGTAATTTATTAATATTCTTTGGAGATAAGAAAACATTTCATACTCATATAATCAGAGGAAAAGGCCTTTCTGAATTATAGACCTATAGACTGAATGGCACATAGAAAATTTATAGCTTCAGTTCTACAACTTTAGTCATAGGCCAAGAGTGAACAGAAACAAACAAAAAATCAGAGTGCAGATATCAAAGAGCTGTTTTCCTTACTACTGAACATAAAATTTTTACTCCATCTGAGTTACAAAGGGAAAAAAAAAAGAGGCTAACAAAACAGATTTCCTGTCCTCTCTCAACCAACAGAAAATAAATCTCTATCATCCATTTACAGAGCTCATCAAATACATCAAACAACCAAATTCCCAGTCACTACTGCCACAAAGAGAGAATAACTTACAAGCCATATATGAAACAGAAACAGAAACAAAGAGAAAAAATCAGCAGAAAATAAAAATCTAGAGAGTTAGACAAGTTAAAGTTCTATTGCATTTTGGACTTATTCTGAGAATCACGTAAAGACATGCCCAGGCTTAACCCATAAGGTACACTTTGCCAGCAATGCAGTTTACTATCAGGTGAAGAAATTGGACATCTTAGTGGATGAGCTCCATGGTAGTTAAAGGATAGTGTTTTTAAAAGGTAAAATTTTAACTATGATACACGGATAGAATTATCAAATATCAAAAATTTAAGTCATTGATTAATGAAAAAGCATAAGTTAGTTGTTAAACTGTTCAAAAGAGATCTAATAAATAGGCATATTATAGGTCATTAGGAATGCTGAAATTAATTTTCTAATGGACACAAAATGGGCCTCTTCACATAGAGTTGGGTAAGGTCAATTGCCTCTCCACCAGACAAAATTTACTTCCATTACTTCCAGTTTTCTACAACAGTCAGAGTTTTAAATAGCTTAGTTAAAACAATGAACATAACATAACCTTATAGAATCAACTAATCTGGTAGGGTACACTAAACAATACCTATTAATAACAGTACACTGAAAAGATTCTCAATAATCTTTTCTCTCTCTCTTTTTTGCCCCTTTTTGAAGTCTGTCACAATTTTGCCTGACAATACAATGAAATACTATTAAGATGCAAAAAAGAATAAGAAAAATCTTCTCTAAGTAAGTGGAAGAGCACTATAATTAAGGGGGAAGAAAGTAAGGAGCACAGATGTTCTCATCAATGTACAAAGGGTTTGGGTAGAGAATACATATCTTTTGGTACACATATTCATAAAGGATCTTTGAAAATATTTTAAAAATATTAACACTATAAGTTGCTTCTGACAAGGTTAACAAGGGTGACTAGAGAGCAGTGGTGAGAAAAATATTTTCAATAGATAAATACATATGTATATATGTATTTCTCTAGGGATTTTTTGACTAATTTTTTTATTTTATTAAAGTTAATAGATCTCATTGAAAAACAAAAAAGCAGAAAACATAAGAGGTTCCCATATAACCCACTCCCCACCCCCATCTCATCATTTTTGTAAATTGTATTTCTTGAGGATACGTACATCACAAAAAAATGTTACATTAAAAAAGCATAAGAGGTTCCCCTACGTCCCATCCCCCCACCCTACTCCCCCCATACCAACAACCTCCCCCATCATTGTGGCTCACTCATCACATTCGGTGATGAGTGCTGCACTACATAGATAATAGTTTAACCTGTAATTCACATTCTCCCAAGTACATTCAGTGGGTTATGGCAGGATATATAAAGTCCAGCATCTGACCTGCAGTGTCATTTAGGACCACTCAAAATCCCAAAAATGCCCCCACATCATATCTCTTCTTCCCTCTCCCTATCCTCAGCAACTACTGTGGCCACCTTTCTCCACCTCGATGCTAAAATTTCTTCTATATTACTAGTCACAATAGTTTTATAGTAGAATATCAGTAAGTCCAATCTAGTCCATATTTTATTCCTCCATTCTGTGGACCCTGGGATAGTGATGTCCTCTCCATCTCTAGATCAAGAGGGGGCTTAGATTCCATATGGATGATGGATGCAATTCCTCTGCTTGCAGTTGTAGGCACTCTTGTTTCCCTGGTGTGGTAGTTGTCCATCTTCACCTCCCTGTTAGCTGACCTGGGTAAGACCAACAAACTAAGAGTAGCAGTCACCACTCTGTTGAGGCCCAGGGCCCAGCTGGCACATGGGAAGTCCAGAGATTCAAGACTCCTAAGTATGCACCATCTCTAGCACCAACCAAGGTTCAGTAAAAGTGACAGAAGAAGCATGTGTGGAAAAGTCACATCTGAGTCCAACTCCATCACACTCAGGAGCACAAATTCCAAAGTAGGGTCCTCTGACATGGCACAGAGTTCCAAATCCATCTGGCATGATTATATACCTTTTGGGTCTCTGTAGACTTCAGGAGAACTAGTATCTAGGGTTGTATCTACTTTGGCTTTTTCTGAGGTCCTGCTAAGGTGTGTGTAAGCACAACTCCTCTGATGACTTCCCAACTCTTTTTGAAAGACTCTTAGTCAAATAAACTCATTTGTCTTTGCCATTTCCCCCTTTTATTCAAGGTCAAAAAAGCAGTTTTTAACACTTGATCCAACATGTAGGCTGAGATATTCTGCTGGTCTGAGTTGACCCTTTTATTCAAGGTCCCTTTCTAGTTGCTTCACAAGTTAGAGATTGGTAGTAATCCCTCGGCACCAGGGAGGCTCATACCCAGGAGTCATGTGCCATGCTGGGGTGAAGGTAATGCATTTACATGCTGAGTTTGGCTTAGAGAGTGGCCACATTTGAGCAACATGGAAGTTCTCAGGAGGTAACACTTAGGCACCCTGCAGCTCTAGGCTTAGTTCATATTTCAGGCACACAGGCTCCTAAGTATAGCTATCAATATCAAGGGCTCATTATTGGACCATGCTTCCTTGCCGATCTTTCCATTGTACTTGTGTAAATTAATTTTTAAATGAAATAAAATCACACCTGGACACCTCCTCTCTCCTTCATCTTTTTATGTTCTCTTTTCCTTAGCTATTTCCGAATTTTTCATTCTTTTTAGATACATAAGGTTTAATGTGACTAAAAATCATATTTTTTAAAGATTTATTTATTTATCCCCCCCCCATTGTCTGTTCTCTGTGTC
Source organism: Dasypus novemcinctus (assembly GCF_030445035.2). Lineage (NCBI taxonomy): Eukaryota > Metazoa > Chordata > Mammalia > Cingulata > Dasypodidae > Dasypus > Dasypus novemcinctus. The sequence goes on from NC_080683.1 coordinate 47,749,741, forward strand.
CATTCACTGTGTATTCTTCTGTGACCGCTTCTATCCTATCAGTGGCACCAGGAATCTGTATTTCTTTTTGTTGCATCATCTTGTTGTGTCAGCTCTCCATGTGAGCAGCGCCATTCTTGGGAAGGCTGCACTTTCTTTCGTGTTGGGCGGCTCTTCTTATGGGACGCATTCCTTGTGCCGTGGGGCTCCCCTACACGGGGGACACCTTGGCATGGCACAGCACTCCTTGCACAGATCAGCACTGCATGTGGGCCAACTCCACCCGGAACAAGGAGGCCTGGGGTTTGAACCGTGGACCTCCCATGTGGTAGGCAGACGCCCTAACCACTGGGCCAAGTCTGCTTCCCAATAATCCTATTTTAGAGTCCTAATTTCATTAAAATTTCACAGCAAAACTTCGAATCTGATAAGCTTAAGAATACCTCAAGTTTTATAGGTAACAAGTTGATTCTTTTCCCTAAAATATATCTGGACTGAGTCTCTTTCCACAACAGGTAATTTTTTGCCCTATGTTTCTCAACCAGGATGTGTGGGAAATGCTGGTATAAAAGCTGAGGGTGGATTGGGAAGAGAGGTGGACTAATACCAGGGAAATTTTCCCAGAACAGGGTCTGTCACATTGTAGCAGACCAAAATCTTTGTTGAATGAATGAATAATTTCTGATCCTTTAGTACTGTTTCCAGTTTTGAAACATATATGATCAATTTCATCCAGTATTTCTCTTTTCTCTGACTCATCAGTCACAGATCTTAAGTATTGAGAGATAAATCCTCCTGTATTCCATTTGGAAGAAAAGTATTCAACTAGTTCTTACACAGAGGATTAATCTGAGAGGCTAACTTACTCCCAACTCCTGCAAAAATTAGGGAAATTTCTTTGAGCCTCCAAGAATAACCTCACAAATTCTGTGTACACTTCTCATGGCAGGAAACCTACCTTTCCAATCTAGGAAGAAATGTGGTTTAACATAAAAACCTAAGACAGTATTGTCTCTCCTCAGTGATCCAACAAATAACAGTTATGTTTCAAGAAATTCTTTAAACAGCAGTAAAAGTTGAAAACATTCTCATAAATAAACCCTATCAGACTTCCAAAATTCACTTATTCATTCATATAGTCCAACTCTGACACCAAGTGGTTTAAAAACAAAAAAAGTGAAAGCTCACTGACTGAGAAATACTGTAGGTGGTATTATTACAGGGTATTTGATAGACTGGAAAACATATAGCCTTGCAATCAGTTTTTTTTTTTTTTAAGATTTATTTTTTAATTTATTTCTCTCCCCTTCCCGCCCACCCCGCCCCCCCCCCCACCCAGTTGTCTGCTCTCTGTGTCCATTCGCTGTATGTTCTTCTGTGACCGCTTCTATCCTTATCAGCGGCACCGGGAATCTGTGTTTCTTTTTGTTGCATCATCTTGTTGTGTCAGCTCTCCATGTGTGCGGCACCATTCTTGGGCAGGTTGCACTTTTTTGCACTGGGCGGCTCTCCTTACGGGGCACACTCCTTGAGTGTGGGGCTCCCCTACGTGGGGGACACCCCTGCATGGCAGGGCACTCCTTGTGCACATCAGCACTGCACATGGGCCAGCTCCACATGGGTCAAGGAGGCCCAGGGTTTGAACTGTGGACCTCCCACGTGGTAGGCAGACACCCTATACATTGGGCCAAGTCCGCTTCCCTCCATCAGTTTTAAACTATCGTATAAGACACACTGTCAAAACCATTTTCCATCTAATTACTTTTGAAGACAAGATATTAGCATTGCTTCTTAGATAAAGTTGCTGTGGAGGATTAAATAATTTAATAAAAGGAAAAAATTTAAATGCCTGGCACATGGCTTTCAAAAATAAATAGAACTTCTACAGAACACATAAGGTGTTGACAATAAGATGGCCCTAAGGATATGGAAAGGACGTCAATAGCAAGCTAAGAAGTTGCCAGTGAGCCTTACTTTAGAATGTGTGCTCCCAAGTGTGACAGAGTTGGACTCAGATGTGACTTCTCTACATATGCCTTTTCTGTCCCTTTTATCAAACCAATAGTTGGCACTGGAGTCCCTGGGTGTATGTACAAGAGGCTTGACTTTGGGCTGTCCATGTGCCAGCTGGGCCCTGACCTCAGTGGAGTTGTGACACCTACTCTCCAGTTTGTTGGACTCATCCAGGAAAACTAACAAGGAGTTGAGGATGGATAACCACCACACCAAGAAATTAAGAGAGTCTACAACTGCAGGCAAGACAGTCCCACCCATCAGCCATACAGGATTGAAGCCCCTCCTCAATTAGAGGTAGAGTGGGCATCACCATCCCAGAATCCTCAGAATTGGGGAATAAAATATGGACTAGAGTGGAGTTACTGGTATTCTTCTATAGACTTATTGTGATTCTAGCAATGGAAGAAATTGTATCATTGATGTGGAGACAGTGGCCACTGGAGTTGCTTAAGGCAGGGAGAGGGAAAAATAAATGTAATATGGGGGTATTTTCAGGACTTGGAATTATCCTGAACAATATTGCAAAGACAGATACAGGACATTATAAATTCTGCCATAACCTACAGAACGGAATGGGAGAGAGTAAAACTACAATGCAAACTATAATCCATGCTGTGTGGCAATGCTCCAAAATGTGTTCATAAATTGCAATGAATGTACCACACTAATGAAAGAAGTTGTTAATGTGGGGAAAAGTGGGAGGTGTGAGGAGTGGAACATATGGGAATCCCTTATATTTTTTTATGTAATCTAAGTATCTTTTAAAAATAAATAAAAAATATATTTTTTTCAAAAAAGAGGATATCAAGAGAAAAATTCTGGGAAGTGGATGTAGCTGAAGTGGTTGAGTGCCTGCTTCCCATGTACAATGTTCCAGGTTTGATTCCTGTTACCTCCTGAAAACAAAAAAATACCAACCAACAAACAAAAAAACAAGCTCTCATTGGGGAGTGGATATAGCTCAGAAGTTGAGCATCTGCTTTCCATGTATGAGGCCCTGGATCAATTCCTGGTACCTCTTAAAAAATAAAAATTCCATTTACAATAACCACTAAAAGTATCAAATATCTAGGAAGAAAATTAACCAAGGATATAAAGGACTTATGTGCAGAAAACTACAAAACATTGCTAAGAGAAATCAAAGAAGACCTAAATAAATAGATTGGAAGGCTAAATGTTGTAAAGATGTCAACCCTACCCAAAGTAATATACAGATTCAATGTAATCCCAGCCAAAAGTTAACAGCCTTCTTGGTAGATATGGAAAAGTCAGTCATCAAATTCAGATGGAAGGGTAAGGAGTGCCGAATAGCCAAAGCCATCTTGAAAAAGAAGAATAAAGTTGGAGGATCACACTTCCAGATTTTTAAAACTTATTACAAAGCTACAATGATCAAAGCAGCATGCTACTGACACAAGGACAGTCATATAGACCAAGAGAATTGAATTGAGAGTTCAGAATTAAACACTCATAAATCACCAATCAATTTTTGACAAAGGTTCCACATGCACTCAGGGAAAGAATAGTGTCTTAACAAATGCTGATGGGAAAACTGGATGTCCATATGCAAAAGAAGGAAGAGAACCCCTACCTTACACCATACACAATAATTAAGTCAAAATCAATCAAAGACCTAAATATAAGAACCAAAACTATAAAACTCCTAGAAGAAAACATAGGGAAGCATTTTTTAGGACCTTGTGTTAGGCAATGGTTTCTCATATCTTATAACATAAGCACAAGCAACAAAAGAAAAAATAGAAAATTGAATTCCAAAAACAGATATTGGGTTGTGTTTGTAAACTGGTCAGTTCCTCTGAGTATATTAGATTGTATTAGGTTCAAAGGTTTGACTTTAACTTTATTAAATCAAGATTAGGGATTTTATTTGACCACATCATTAGAGCAACTTGGTTTGAGTCCCTGCCCAGCCCCCTATTTGGGCTATATAAATGGATGTTCAGTCAAAGACTGGGAAGTAAATACATGGGGAAGGAAAGCACAGTTTAGTTTTGATGCTGGACACCCAGGGAGAGAGCCCAGCCATTTGCCTGATAGTTTAGAGCTGGCCTCATGGAGAGAGCAGAGTAGCTGAGTCTGGAAAGAGACTAGTCCCAGGAAGAAAGATGAGTCTTATGACAGCCTAGAGCTGAAATGGGAATAAGCTGGGACCATGAGCTTTAAGAGGAAGAGGAGGGGGCAGGGCAAGATGGTGTCTGAGTGACTGCACCTTATAGTCTTTCCTGCAAAGAAGTGGCTGGGCAGCATTGGAAATTCTTCAGGACCAGGCTGTTTTGGGATTTTGCAGGGCAGGAGGTGTCTGGACATCAATTTGGTGGGACGGTGACAGAGAAGATTTGTGTAAAAGGTAGAATCGAGACTCTCTTACACTGAGATAGGGGCTGAGCACAGGACGCTCCCCCCTGGAGTGGGCGGTGCAGCAGTGGTGATTCCTGGAGGCTCTGCGGTGCTGGGGAATCATAAGCCCTGAGCAGGCTATTCAGGGGCTTGCAGGGCAGGAGGTCTTTGGAAACCAATTTAGTGAGACAGAGACGGAAATTTGCCAGGCGTGGAATTTTGGGTTTCTGACATGGATAAAAGCGCTTCTGGCTAGAGCCCCGCCCCCTAGGCCTGGCTGCCGATCTGCAGTATCCTTAAATCAATCGCAATAAAGAGGCATCACCAGTAGGCTGTTTCGGGAGCTTGCAGGGAGGGAGGTGGCTGGAAGCCGATTAGGAGAAACAGACGGAGGAGTCTTTTGCAAGGCAGGGAATTTTGGATTTCTGACACGGAATTCAGTGCTTCCAGCTAGAGCCCCGCCCCCGAGGCCTGGCTGCCGATCTGCAGTGGTCCTTAAATTGGTCACAATAAAGAGGCGCAACAAGCAGGCTGTTTCGGGGGCTTGCAGTTTGGGAGGTGGCTGGAAGCCGATTAGGTGAAACAGAAATGGAGGAGTATTTTGCGAGGGGTGAAATTTTGGGTTTCTGACATGGATATCAGCGCTTCCAGCTAGAACCCCGCCCCCTAGGCCTGGCCGCGATCTGCAGCGGTCCTTAAATCAGTTGCAATAAAGAGGCGCCCCCAGCAGGCTGTTTCAGAGGCTTGCAGGGAGGGAGGTGTCCTGAAGTCGAAGTGGTGACACAGTGACAGAAGAGACTCTTGTGAGAGGGGGAATTTTGGGTTTCTGACACAGAGGTCAGAGTTTGCAGATGTGACCCCCCTCATAGGGCTGGCACCCAGGTGCGGGGATCCCTGAAGGCTGTGTTGCACTGCAGTGCTCTCAGGCTCCCTGTTAACTGGATTTCAGATTGCCAGGTCTGTGTCCCCTAAACCCTGGTGGCCCACACCCTAGAGACTCACACCTCTTGAGTCTGCAATATCACAGATTTTACATCCCTGAATCCACCACACCCTGAGGTCCATCTGAGGTCCTTGATTGTCCTAGCCCTCAACATTTGCAGTTTGTTTTTTTTGTTTGTTTGTTTTTTTCTTTTCTCTTTCCTTTTTCTCTTTTTTCTTTTTTCCTTTTTTCTTTTTCTTCTTTTCTTTTTTTATTATCCTGGTTGCTAATATTGCATTATCTCCTAGTCTTTTCTTCTCTTTGTTTTTCTTTTCCCTCTTTTTCTTCATATTTTATTTTATCTTAATTATACAATAGGTGCTGCAGGGAACACCTCACATTTGCTGGGTTTCCTCATCCTGCATTGCCTCATTTCTGTGTGAATTGATTTTGGCCACCTACACTCTCCCTTTTCCCCCACATCTTTTTTTTTTTTTTTTAAAGGTATATATATATATATATATATATTTTTTTTTTAAAGATTTATTTATTTATTTAATTTCCTCCCCTCCCCTGGTTGTCTGTTCTTGGTGTCTATTTGCTGCGTCTTGTTTCTTTGTCCGCTTCTGTTGTCGTCAGCGGCACGGGAAGTGTGGGCGGCGCCATTCCTGGGCAGGCTGCTCTTTCTTTTCACGCTGGGCGGCTTTCCTCACAGGCGCACTACTTGTGCGTGGGGCTCCCCCACGCGGGGGACACCCTTGCGTGGCAGGGCACTCCTTGCGCGCATCAGCGCTGTGCATGGCCAGCTCCACACGGGTCAAGGAGGCCCAGGGTTTGAACCGCGGACCTCCCATATGGTAGATGGACGCCCTAACCACTGGGCCAAAGTCCGTTTCCCTTCCCCCAGATCTTGATATCCTCCATCATCTACTGTCTCTCCTATATACCACCTCCCTTTCTTTGGTCCCCAAATTGTCTAACTTTTAATTTCTAATACCCTTGTTTTGTTTTTTGTCTTTTATCCACTCTTGATACTATTGTCTTTCTTTTCTCTTTCCCTCCCTCGTGAAAACACTGGCTTTTTAATTCATACTATATTCCTCCCATATTCAGCTGACTACCTCCTTATAGGTACTCTACTTACTGCTATAACTCTACACAACTTACATGAGTCTAATACCCATCCTCCAAGATCTCATATTGTTGCTCTGGTAACATTATTACCAATACTACTTTACACATTATCCTTTTTTACACAAGTGCCTACCATTGGCCCTAATATTTTCCTTCAAAGTGAACTCAGCCAGCAACAAGAAATTAAAATAAGAAGAACAAAGTGACAAAGAGAAGACATAACACTTATGCAAGAACAACAGCTAATTAATCCCCAAGACTAGACAAAGAAACTAAGGAACTGATTAAACCCGTCAAGATAAAATGATGACCAGACAGTAACAAAAAACTGCAAACCAAATCAGTAATCAGGAAAATACGGCTGAATCAAATGAACAAACTAAAAACCAGGAAGAGGAGCAGAACTTTGGACAAGTAATTAAAGATCTCAGAACATATGTCAGAGACAAACTTAATGAAGTAAAGGAAGAGTTTAACAATATGAAGAAAACACTTGGAAAGGAAATTGCAAACATACGCAAAAAGATACAGATATGATGGGAATGAACACCACAGTTCAAGAAATCAAAAATACACTCGCAGCAAATAGCAGCAGATTAGAAGAGGCAGAGGAGAGAATTAGCGATATGGAAGACAGTACATCGGAAATCAAACAGATAGTAGAATTGATAGATAAAAAGATAGAAAAAATCCAGCTAGGACTTAGGGACCTGAATGACAATGCAAAACACACAAACATACATATTATAGGCATCCCAGAAGAAGAGAAGGGAAAGGGGTCAGAAGGGGTGTTGCAGAAAATAATGGCTGAAAACTTCCCAAATCTACTGAGACAGATGTACATATCCAAGAATCACAACGCACCCCAAACATCATAAACCAAAACAGGCCCACCCCAAGACATATACTTGTCAAATTATCCAATGTTCAAGACAAAGAGAAAATTCTAAAAGCAGCAAGAGAAAAGAAAACCATCAAATACAAGGGACGCTCCATAAGATTAAGTGCTGATTTCTCATCTGAAACCATGGAGACAAGAAGGCAGTGGTATGATATAGTCAAGGAACTAAAAGAAAAAATTTCTAACCAGGAATACTCCATCCAGCTAGACTAGCATTCAAAAATGATGGAGATTTCAAAATATTCACAGATAAACAGAAATTGAAAGAATATGCCAACAAGAAACCTCCCCTTCAAAAAATACTAAAGGGAGTTCTGCAGAAAGAAAGGAAAAAAACAAGACAGGCAGAGTTGGAGGAGAGTGTAAGAGCAACAAAAAAGACAAAAAGAGAAGAAAAAAACAAACAAACAAAATATGACAAACACAAGTCCAATCAAAATATGGCTAACATATATAATTCCTTGAAAGTAATAACACTGAATGTCAATGGATTAAACTCACCTATCAAAAGATTCAGACTGGGACATTGGATAAGGAATATGACCCATCTATATGCTGTCTACAAGAGACACATCTTAGACCCAGAGGTTCATGGAGGCTAAAAGTGAATGGTTGGAAAACAATCTTACAAGCAAACAATAAACAAAAAAAGGCAGGAGTAGCTATATTAATATCAGACAAAATAGACTTTAAAAGTGAAACAATTGTGAGAGACAAAGAAGGATACTAGTGAAAGGACAATCTCTCAAGAATGAACAATCATAAATATTTATGCTCCTAACAAGGGCACCTCTAAATATGTGAGGCAAACACTGGAAACACTAAGTGAAAGAATAGATGCATCTACAATTATAGTGGGAGATTTTAATACACCACTATCAACTCTGGACAGAACATCTCAAAAGAGAATCACTAAAGAAACAAAATATTTGAACAGTGTATTAGAGGAGCTGGATCTAATAGACATATACAGATCATTACACCCAAATACAGCAGGATATACATTTTTCTCAAGTGCACATGATCATTCTCCAAGATAGACCATATGCTAGGCCACAAAGAAAGGCTTAATGAATTCAGAAAAATTGAAATCATACAAAATAATATCTCTGACCACAGTGGAGTGAAGCTGGAAATCTTCAAGGGCCAGAGGCCCAGATTCACACCAAGATATGGAAATTAATCAGCACACTCTTAGAAAAACAGTTGGTCAAAGAGGAAATCTCAAAAGAAATCAATAACTACCTTGAAACAAATGATAATGATAACATGCCAAAATTTATGGGATGCAGCAAAAGCAGTACTGAGAGGGAAATTTATAGCCATACATTCATACATCAAAAAAGAAGAAAGAGCAAAAATTGAAGAACTAACTGCACATTTGGAGGAATTAGTAAAAAAACAACAAAGTAATCCAACAGGAAGAAGAAAGAAAGAAATAACAAAGGTAAGAGCAGAACTAAATGAAATAGAAAATAAGAAAGCACTTGAAAAGATAAACAAGACCAAGAGCTGGTTTTTTGAGATCAATAAAATCCACAAACCCTTAGTGCGAATAACAAAGAAAAAAAGAGAGAAGATGCAAATACACAAAAAAAGAAGATATCACCACTGACCCCACAGAAATAAAGAATATCATAAGAGGATACTTTGAAAAACTATATTCCAACAAAAATGACAATTCAGAGGAAATGGACAAACTCCTAGAAACACATAAGCAGCCTATATTGACAAAAGAAGAAATTGATGATCTCAACAAACCAATCACAAGTAAAGAGATAGAATCAGTCATTAAAAACCTCCCAACTAAGAAGAGCCCAAGGCCAGATGGCTTCACAGGTGAATTCTACAAAACATTCTGGAAAGAACTAACACCAATCCTGCTGAAACTCTTCTAAAAAATTGAAACAGAAGGAACATTGCCTAACTCCTTCTACGATGCCAACATTACCCTAGTACCAAAGCCAAACAAAGACACCACAAGAAAGGAAAATTACAGACCAATTTCTCTAATGAACCTAGGTGCAAAAATACTTAGCAAAATACTTGCTAATCATATTCAACAACAAATTAAATGAATTTTACACCATGCCAATTGGGATTCATTCCAGGTATGCAAGGATGGTTCAACATAAGAAAATCAATCAATGTAATACACCATATAAACAGATTGAAGGAAAAAAATCACATGATTATATCTACAGATGCAGAAAAAGCATTTGACAAAATACAGCACCCTTTCTTGATAAAAACACTCCAAAAGATCAGAATACAAGGAAATTTTTTGAGCATGATAAAGAGTATATATGAAAAACCCATAGCCAACATCGTTCACAATGGAGAAATCCTAAAATCCTTCCCTCTAAATTCAGGAACAAGACAAGGATGCCCACTCTCTCCCCTTCTATTTAACATTGTCTTAGAAGTATTTGATCGAGCACTGAGGCAAGAACCAGATATAAAAGGCATTCAAATTGGAAAGGAAGAAGTCAAAATTTCATTATTTGCAGATGACATGATTCTATACATAGAAAACCCTAAGAGATCTACAACAAAGCTTCTAGAACTCATAAATTAGTTCAGTAAAGTCGCAGGTTATAAGATCAATGTGCAAAAACCAGTAGCATTTCTGTACACCAATAATGAGCAAGATCAGGAGGAAATCAAGAAACAAATACCATTTACAATAGTAAATAAAAAAACAAATATTTAGGAATAAATTTAACTAAAGATGTAAAAAAACTTATACACTGAGAACTACACAAGACTGTTCAAGGAAATCAAAGAAGACCTAAATAAATGGAAGAATATTCCATGCTCATGGACAGGAAGACTAAATATTATTAAGATGTCTATCCTACCAAAACTGATCTACACATTCAATGCAATCCCAATAAAAATCAACACAGCCTTCTTTAAGGAACTAGAAAAACTTACTATGAAATTTATTTGGAAAGGAAAGAGGCCCCAAATAGCCAAAGACATATTGAAAAAGAAAAATGAAATTGGAGGAATCACACTACCTGACTTCAAAACATACTGCAAAGCTACAGTGGTGAAAACAGCATGGTATTGGCATAAGGAGAGACACACAGACCAATGGAATCAAATTGAAATTTCTGATATAGAACCTCATATCTATAGCCATATAATATTTGATAAAGCCACCAAACCCTTACAACTGGGAGAGAATGGCCTATTCAACAAATGGTGCCTGGAGAACTGGATATCCATATGTAGAAGAATGAAAGAGGATTACCATCTCACACCTTATACAAAGATCAACTCAAGATGGATCAAAGACCTAAATATAAGCGCCAAGACCATAAAGACCTTGGAAAGCAGTGTAGGGAAACATCTACAAGACCTTGTAATAGGAAATGGCTTCATGAACATCACACCAAAAGCACGAGCAGCAAAAGAACAAATAGATAAATGGGACTTCCTCAAAATTAAAGCCTTCTACACCTCAAAGGAGTTTGTCAAGAAAATAAAAAGGGAACCTACACAATGGGAGAAAACATTTCGCAACCATATATCCAATAAGAGACTTATAACTTGCATATATAAAGAACTCCTATATCTTGAAAATAAAAAGATAAACAACACATTTTAAAAATGGGAAAAAGATTTAAACAGACACTTTACAAAGAAGAAATACAAATGGCTAAAAAGCACATGAAAAATGCTCCAAATATTTAGATATCAGGGAAATTCAAATCAAAACTACAATGAGATACCATCTTATTCCCATAAAATTGGCAGCTATGAAAAAAACAGAAGAATACAAATGCTGGAGAGGATGTGAAGAAATGGGAACACTCATCCACTGCTGGTGGGAATGCAGAAGGATCCAACCATTCTGGAGGAAGTTTGGTGGTTTCTCAAAAAACTAACCATAGGTTTGCCATATGACCCAGCAATTCCACTGCTGGGTATATACCCAGCAGAACTGAAAACAAGGACGCAAACCGATGTATGCACACCAATGTTCATAGCAGCATTGTTCACTATTGCCAAAAGTTGGAATCAACCCAAATGCCCATCAACAGATGAGTGGATCAATAAAATGTGGTATATACATACAATGGAATACTACTCAGCTTTAAGAACAAATACACTACAAACACACGTGATAACATGGATGAATCTTGAGAACCTTATGTTGAGTGAAGCAACCCAGGCATTGAAGGACAAATACTACATGACCTCAATGATATGAAATAAGTAAACCAAACTGCCTCAGAGAGCTAGTGACTGGAAGATAGGCTTACAGGAAATCGGGGGGTAGAGGAAGGATGTAAGCTGACATTTCATGGGTGAAATCTATGATAAGCTGGAGGTAAGTATATGTACAAGGAAGGGATAAAATGGAGGCATAGGATTACCTTTGGGGGGGGCTTTGCAGGATTGAGGGAGGCTAGGAATGGGCGGATGGGTAATATTGCCAAGAAATTGGGGGGAGGGTGGGGCAACATATGAACATAGGAGATTGTCAGGTGTTGGTTGAGAATATAATGCTGAGAAAACCTTTTCAAAATATAATTAGGAAAGTTACCTGTTTAAGATATTTAAAGGGGATAATCTGATGTAGGACAGACTCCTAGGGAATATGTGAATGCTCATTTTGCCAGAGTGGGTAGAGTGGGTAGAGACCCATATAATGAGAGTGAAGGTATATCCACATCCTGGGGAGGACTAATGACATCAAATAGAGGGAACTGTATCTCTCAAGAGAAATGGTGGCTCCCAGGCCATTAGGGCAGTTGAGCAAATCAAGCCCTCAACACTATTGCAAGTATCTCTGAACATGGCTCCTCAAGAAATGAAGATTGACTGTCACTGTGGGCCCCAAAGGGAGGGGGAAATAAATATTGAATAGATGGAACCAACGTAACTGTGAGGGCAATAGAAGTGTTTCACAAGAGTACACAAGGATGGATATAAAACATGTAATATTACACCAAAAACATATAGGGGCTGACAGACTAATAATGTAAGCCATAATGTAAAACATAGGATAACTAAAAATTTAGAAAACTGTATAGCCTAAAGTATAATCCACAATGTAAACACAAATGTTACCTTGTTTGAAAGCTATTATCTCAATATCTGTACATCAGTTTCAGTAAATATGATATGAATAAGTTAAATATTATCGCTGTGGAAAGGAAAAGGTTTTATATTGGATATGTGGGAGTACTGTATATTGTATATATGAATTACTGTGATCTATAGCTCTTGTGAAGAGAAGCTCAATAATTAGGAAAAAATAAAAGAAAAAGATAGCATGCAGAATTTTTCCAAATCAATATGTATTCTATATCTAACCTTTAAACTCATCGCTATATTCCATTTTACTATTAAGGGAACCTAGCATTACATTGGGCTTCACTTTTCAGGAAGTTTTGGATCACAGAGTGGTTCAACAATGGCAGCAGAGGAATACTGGTATGGGATGTTATTGACGGGGACATATGGTTGACAGGGAGTTACAAAAGGCATGTGTCCAGGGTGCATGGAAATGTTTGTATATACTCATAGTGGAAACAATTAAAAAACAACAGCTGGGGGGGTACTAGGTTCCTGGCTGGGAGGGCTCTGTCATGGTCCCTAGAGGAGCAGCAGCAGTCCCCCGGGTGCAATGGCAAGGACCAGGAAGGAATGAGGGTCCAACAGTGAGCCCCTGATACTAATGACTATGCTTGTGAGCCTATACACCTGAAAAAAGAACAAGGCCTAGAGCAGCACTGTGCCTAAGTGTTCCCTCCTGACAGCCTCTGTGTTACTCAAATGTGGCCAGTCTCGAAGCCAAACTCAGCATGTAAATGCACTGCCTTCCCCCCAGCATGGGACATGACAACTGGGGATGAGCCTCCCTGGCGCCGAGGGATCACTACCAAGTATCAGCTGATGACATAACTAGAAAATGACCCTGAATTAAAGGTTCAAATCAACATGGATCAGCAGAATATCCCTGTCTACATATAATAACAGGAGTTAAAAATGCTTTTTGACCTAAATTAAGGGGGAAATGGAAAGGACAAATGAGTTTATATGGCTATGAGTCTCTAAAAAAGAGTCTGGAGGTTGTCAGAAGGATTGCCCTTATGCACACCTGAGCAGAGTCTCAGAGATAGATAAAGTAGATACAACCCCAGGTACTGGTTCTTTTGAGGGCTAAAGAGACCCACAGGTTTTATGGTCATGGCAGATGGAGTTCACTGCCATGTCAGTTAGCCCTTTTCTGGAGTTGGTGTTTCTGCATGATGGAGCTGGACTCAGATGTGATCTCTTTTCACAAGCCTTTCCTGCTACTTTACTGGAATTGTACTTGGTGCTGGGGTTTAAGATATATCTAGGGGATCTGAATCTCTGGACTGACAATATGATAGCCAGGCCCTAAGCCTCAACAGACTTCAGCTCCTACACTCTGGTTTATTGGACTTACCCCACTTTGCTAACATGGAGTTGAAGAATGTCAACCACCACACCATGGAGCCTAGAGTGCCTACAACTGAGAGCAGGAGGATTGCATCCAGTATCCATGTGGAATCTAAGATGTGCCTATACACCTGAAAAAAGAACAAGGCCTAGAGCAGCACTGTGCCTAAGTGTTCCCTCCTGACAGCCTCTGTGTTACTCAAATGTGGCCAGTCTCGAAGCCAAACTCAGCATGTAAATGCACTGCTTTCCCCCCATTGACATAGATGTGCAATGGACACAACCAATCCAAGGTCCACAGGAAGAAGGAATACAGTAAGGATTAGAGTGGACTTACTGATATTCTATTCATGAACTATTGTGGTTAGTAATTGAGAAAATGTGGCATTGGTGTGGAAAAAGTGGCCATGGTGGCTGCTGGGTGCGGGGAATGGGAGGAGGAGATGAGATATGGAGGCATTTTCGGGACTTGGTGTTGTCCTAGGAAGTGCTGCAGGGACAATTACCAGACATTGTAGATCCTCCCATGGCCCACTGGATGGAACGTGGGAGAGTATGGGCTATGATGTGGACCATTGACCTTGAGGTACAGTGATGCCCAGAGATGTACTCACTAAATGCAATGGATGTGTCATGATGATGGGGGAGAATGTTGCTGTGGGGGGATTGGTGGGGTGGGGGCAGTGGGGGTGAATGGGGACCTCATATTTTTTTAATGTAATATTTTTTAAAAAATGAATAAAAAATAAAAAATAAAATAAAATGAAAAAAAGAGGAAGAGGAAGGCTGAATCCTCACAGAGACTACCAGCCATCTTGCTCTAACATGTGGCAACAGACTTTGGTGAGGGAAGTAAATTACTCGTTCTGGCCTTGTGACTTTAAGCTTCTAGCTCAAATAAATACCTTTTATAAAAGCCAATAGATTTCTAGTATTTTGCGTCAGCACCCATTTGGCTGACTAATACAGGACTTCATCAAAGTTAAAAAGTTTTGGCATCAAAAGACTTCATCATGAAAGTAAAAAGATAAGCGACACAACTATATTTATCTGCCTCTATTAAGAAGGTCTGGCAAATCTGGCAATTCCCTCTTCTCCTCCCAGAAATCACTTAAAAATGACAAGGATGACACAAAAAAGAAATGCATAATCCATCTTTGATGAGATTAGAGACAGTTTAATATCCAAACCACAATAAAGTTGCAAGAGGTCAAAAGCAGAGAGGATAAAACAAGGTCAAGAGGAAAGAGAGGAAGCGGACTTGGTCCAGTGGTTAGAGCATCCGTCTACCACATGGGAGGTCCGCGGTTCAAACTCCTTGACCCATGTGGAGCTGGCGCATGCACAGTGCTGATGCGCGCAAGGAGTGCCGTGCCATGCAGGGGTGTCCCCATGTAGGGGAGCCCCACACGCAAAGAATGCACACTGTAAGGAGAGCCGCCCAGCACGATAGAAAGTGCAATATGCCCAGGAATGGTGCCACACACACGGAGAGTTGACACAACAAGATGACGCAACAAAAAAGAAACACAGATTCCCATGCCTCTGACAACAACAGAAGCAGACAAAGAAGAAGACACAGCAAGTAGACACAGAGAACAGATAACTGGGGAGGTGGGGGGGGGGGGAGGGGAAATAAAAAAAAATAAAATAAATCTTTTTAAAAAAAGAGGAAACAGAAAGAGGATATCTCTTGCTGAAAATCTAAAAAGAAAAAAGATAAAACAGTAATATTCATTTCTTATAAGTAAAAGATACATACTGAGGTGAAACTGAAATCCCTTGTCAGTAAGAGTAGACACAACATGCACAGACGGGGTAACAGAAGCATTCCTTTTGTTCCAAAGAGCAAAGAAGGAAGAGTAAATGATGAAAAACACAGACAAATTGTATTTGTAGGAAAGTCTGCCCTTATGCCAGTGGGAGAGAAGAAAGAATATATTGTGACCAAACCTACAGCACCTATCTCCATTGAGTAGGGAAAAATATAGGATAAAAAATTTCAAGAAAGAAAGAAAGTGAACAGAAGGGAAGGGGAGGAAAGGAAAAGAAAGACTTGGATTCAAAGGAAAATTTTTCAAAACTAAAGCATGGTCCTGTCTCTTTTCCACATAAGCCTCCAGCAAAACTGGATCAGAAAAAAATTCACTTGCTTCACAGATGAAATATCAAAATAGAACCAGCACGGAATATATGTAAAGGTATTACATAACAAAGATAGGTGATAGTGGTGAGGAAATGAATAATAAAACAAAGGGAAGATGAAGAGTATTCACCAGAAAAAAACTGCAATGGAGTACATGAAAATTGATATCAAACATTTTGCAATAAATTTTTAAAACAAAGGATTTTTTGCATCTACCAAGAAAATAAAACAAAGACAGGAGAAGTCTGGAAAGCGATAGAGACAGTAATAAACCATCTAACCAATCTAACCAAGAAAAAAAAAGAAAGAGAATGCAAATATAAAAAATACAAAAGGAAAATAACCATAGATTAAAAAAAAGAAATTGGGAAGTAGATTTGGCTCAATGGATAGAGCATCCGCTTACCACGGCAGGTCCAGGGTTCAAACCCAGGACCTCCCGACCTGTGTGATGAGCTGGCCCACATGCAGTGCTGATGCGCACAATGAGTGCCCTGCCACGTAGGGGTGTCCCCCACGTAGGGGAGCCCCACACACAAGAAGTACACTCCATAAGGAGAGCCACCCAGCACAAAAAAAATGCATCCTGCCCAGGAGTGGCACCACACACACGGAGAGCTGACGCAGCAAGGTTAGGCAACAAAAAGAGACAGATTCCCATTGCCACTGACAAGAATATAAGCGGGCATGGAAGAACACACAGTAAATGGACACAGAGAGCAGACAACTGGGGGTGGAAGGGAAAGGGAGAGAAATAAATAAAAAATAAAAATTTAATTTAAAAAAAGAAATTTACATAATCATAAGAGACTGATTTGTTTATATCTATGCAAATGCATTTTAAAAAATGGATAATTTTCTAATAGTATAATTTACTAAAACAGACTCCAGAAGAGGAAGAAAATCTAAATAAACCAATTATCATAGAAGAAAAAAGAAAATTGTCAAACAGCCAAAAAAAAAAAAAGAAAAGCCCTGATGGATTCATAAGGAAATGTTACAAATGTTTATAGAATAGATAATTCTAATGTTATTAAATTGCTCCAGAGCATAGAGAAGGTCAACTTGATTGTTTTTTATAAACACCACATTGACACTAAAACTTAGCAAAGATTGTGCAAACAAGAGACTACAGACTGTGCTTATTTATAAATATCAATTCAGAAATCATCCTAAACATAATACTAGCAAAATACCAGCAGCACATTAAAGGAAAATCACACTATAATAAAGAATATTTAGGAAAGTCTTTCTAAATAAGACAAAAATTCAGAAGCCATAAAATATTTATAAATTTAGCCACATTTAAAAATCTAAAATATCTGCACATTAAAACTATCATAAGCAAAGACATTGGCAAAATATTTATAATTCACATCACTGAAAAAGGCTTGTATCATATCTATATTTATACCCATATCTATACAAATTTAAAGAAGAATACAAAAACCCTCTAGAGGGAAACAGACTTCGCCCAGTGGTTAGGGCGTCCGTCTCCCACATGGGAGGTCTGCGGTTCAAACCCCGGGCCTCCTTGACCCGTGTGGAGCTGGCCCATGCACAGTGCTGATGCACGCAAGGAGTGCCCTGCCATGCAGGGGGGTCCCCTACATAGGGGAGCCCCATGCACAAGGAGTGCGCCCCGTAAGGAGAGCCGCCCAGCTCGAAAGAAAGTGCAGCCTGCCCAGGAATGGCGCCTCCCACACTTCCGTGCCGCTGACGACTACAGAAGCGGACAAAGAAACAAGACGCAGAAAATAGACACAGAGAACAGATAACAGGGGAAGGGGGGGAATTAAATAAATAAATCTTTAAAAAAAAAAAAACCCTCTAGAAAAATGGGCAAAATATAAAAAGTATATACAAATGGCTCATGTCTTACTGAACAGGTACTCTACATCTCTCATGATAACTAAAAACAAAACAACTCTGGGTTAATTTTTCACTGATCAAACTGGCAGAGACAAAACATTTGATACACTTTATTTGGCAAACATGATACCTTACTGCTAGGAATGTACATTGGCACAACCTCTAAGGAAGGCAATTTAGCAATATTCATCACAATTATAAATGTACCTGCTCTCAGACCCTGCAATTCCACTTTCAGAATTTATCCTCCAGATAGATCAATTTATTTGCAAAATGATGTCTGTTCAAGATTAAGTATTGCTAGTAATGTCAAGAGGTTAAGAAAAACCTAAATGCCCATTAATGGGGAGTAGTTAATGGAGTATGGTATATCAGATAATATAATGTTATGCAGCTGGAAATTAAAAAGGAAGAGCTATATACTGAAATCAAGTAAATTCAAAGTGGAAAAAAGTAAGGTACAGGTAAGTATGTATAGTATGCCTTTAAATGGGGGGAAATTATTTATCAACATATTTGCTTTACTGGATAAATACTATCTCTGGAAAGACACACAGGAAACTGATAACAGTAATGCCTGTGAGGAGAAAACTCAGGGACTGGGGCATTGAAGTAGGAGAGTATTGCTTCCATTTTTTTTATTTTTAACCATAGAAATGTATAATATATTACAAAAAAAGTATAACTTTAAAAATTTAATAATTTTAAATACCATAAAAATTAATAGAATCCATGTTCATTAGAAGTTGGTTATAATTATATACTTGCTACATAATAAATTACTAGACACCTCCCTTCCACCAATAAACCCATAAGTCTAAACCCATAAAAAAGGAAATATTATTTTAGGTATTTTATGTCCTATCTATTAGAGTTTTTCTACTACAGTCCCCTCTTGGTATCTAATGGTGCTGGATTTATTTTGTTTGTCCCATTCCAAACAACTCTCCACCCTTCCTTGGGTTCATCAGGAAATTTGAGGGATAAAGGACAGTGAAATATCTGTACTTATTTCCCTATATCCTACCCTTCAGGTTCACTCCAAGCACGGTTGCCTTTGTCTACTCAGGATCACAACTCCTGTAATGGGGTTCTATCTCTACAGTCAGATGTATATCAAAGTTCTAGTACCACTTTCTTTCCTTCACATCCCACCACCACCGTTCAGTCTTAGGGCTGGCAGCATCTTCATTATTACCAGAAACAGATTACTTCTCTACGCTTTCTAGGTTCCTTGACCATTGTGTTTAGTTCCTGTGATGAAAAATTTTATGTGTCAACTTGGCTAGGCAATGTTGCCCAGTTATTTGGCCAAAACACTATATATGCATTATATATAATATATATACAATATATATATACACACACACACATAGGTTATATATATATGTGATATACATGTAGGTGATATATACATATATGTAGATGTTACATTTAGGTTATAATATATAATATAATATTTGTTCTGTTAATATATATCCTACTGGTTCTATTTCTCTGGAGAACCTGACAGTTCCTTTTTAAAATATTCTCCAATTATATAATTTGAGTATACCATCATGCCAAACCTTGACTGATAAAGTATGTCAATCCTTCTTATGAATTCTTCAATTAATATTTGGACCTCTATATCCTAACTCTTCACTCCTCTTTCTCCGAAGATGTAATTTAAGACTTATCTAACCTCACTGATAACCCTCTTTCTTTACATTTCACAGCACTAACTAAAATATCTATCCTGTTTTCCTTCATTTGTCCCTTTATATTTTCAGTATTACTATCACTCTAAATTTGGAGGATCATGTTTTGAAAAAGGCTTTTTAATCTCCTCTTCATAAGTCAGTCAAGAGTTTGTGGCTCAAGGTGGTTTACCGCTCTGCTTGCTGAGTTAGGAAGCAGGCTTGCAGTTCACATATGAGATGGAAAACTAGGAACCCTGTGATAGGCAGCAGGGCTGACTTGTTGGGCAAGGGACCTGCAGAGTCAGAGCCTCACACTTAGAAATTCCCCACATTTAGTTTAATGCTCTGCTGACACCACCTTGAAATTCTTAATATTTTTTAACAAAGAGCTCCACATTTTCTTTTTACACTAAGTCCCACAGTTTCGTAGCCAGTACTGGTAGGCAGCCTCTAAGATGGGCCCCAGTGATCCCCACTTCCCCCAGTGATCCCCACATTCTTATATAATGTCATCCCCTTGGGCATGGGCTTGACTTAGCATCTCACTTCTCACCAACAGAATACAGCCAAAGTCATGAAATGTCGTTACAAAGAGATTATGACTTCCTTTTTGCATGCTAATATTCTTTCACTGAGAGAGCCAACAACCATATTGTGAGTAGCCCTGTAGAAAGCCCATGTGGCAAGGAACCGATGTCTCCAGCCAACAGCCAGTGACAAACTGAGATCTGACAGGAACCACAAGAGTGAACTTGGAAGTAGATCTTCCTAAATTCAAGCCCTCAGATGAGACAGCAGCACTGCCTGACACCTTGTTTGCAGCCTATGAGAGTTCTTGAAACAGAGACATCCAGATAAAATGATTGCTGTTTTAAGCTGCTAACTTTTAGGTAATGTTTTAGGAAGCAATAAATAACTAATAAAAACCCTAAGGTAAGATCACTACCATATGTAATTATGGAATTATTCAATAATTCACTATTTTAAAAATATAACATGTTGGTTAATTGTTTAAGACTGTGCAAATGCATCTACATGTGGTTCCTGTAGTGTGGTTCCACCTTCACTTTTTTCTGAATCACCAGTAGTCTATTGCCCTCTGACAAAAATTCAGCAAAGTAAAACCCATACCCACCCTTATTCTGTACAACTATGCCCTTTAATGAAGAGATGTATGTTTTACTGAAGCATATCTCATTTCGTTAGTCTCCAAAGCCCAGATTTATTTTTGCTGTCCTGAGTCAGTGCAATAGAGTGATCCCTTTCCTGAACACTGGGCCACTGAGCAAGAGCCACACACTGATCTCTCCCAGTTTGTTTCAGGTAATTCTCTGTGATCTCTGTGCCTTTAACATTCTAAATTTTAGTGAAGGTTTTTTGATTTATAGAAATTAGTTTGGTTATTTTCCAAAAGATAAACAAATATAGAATGGCAAAAGTACCAAGAGATGTTTAAATGCAAGTTTTCATGAGTTTCCAAGAGAGTGAGAAGTCAGTTGGCCAATGGTTATGACTTAAACCTAGATAAAATCGTAAACGCCAAGCTATATAGATCACATTGACCTCTGTACTAGTTCTCAAACACAACAATTTCCGAGGTAGTTTCCCCAGGCTACCTCTGAATGAATGACCCAGCATGACATAGTAACCTATCCTTTTAAAGGAATTCAGCTAATTTGAAGCACCAATGTACCTTAAAGACACGCCACAGACACAAATATTATAAACTAAAATAGAGTTTATCGACCTTGTGTCCCCAAAGCACTATATTTTCAACTTTTTAAAAAATCTCCTGCAGTGCCTAATCCATGGATGAAAACTCTACCTGACTACTAGTAAACAATTGTGGAAGGGAAGATGGCAAGTAGGGGAAGAAAGAAGGAAGACTTTATTGACTTGAAAAATGTGTTATCTTAACATTTTGCTTACAATTTGCTAAGTGATACTGATCATCTTATGCATTCTTGTTTATAGAGTTTTAATATGTACAAAGGCAATTTAATGCTTTAACAGACATTGTATCATTTTTTAAAGACTCAGAAGACAATTTTATATGGTTTCCTACCAGGAGAAATTAGCTGCATAAAATATTTTTAAACTGTAAAACATGTGTAAGAGTCTTAATTCTATCTGTGTAAAAGAAGTCATAATGTTAACAACAGATAAAAAATTCAGAAACCCATATTTCCTCTATTAAAATGCTTCAGGTATAAAATGATTGCTCTGTGACAGCAAAGAGTGTGTTCATAAACACAAAATATTTAATGCTTAATACTGTCTATTCTATGGACAGAATTCAGGAGATCCATGAATCCTCTGAAATCATATAAAATATTTTTGCATATATGCACATGTAAATATTGCTGGGAAGAACAATAGCTTTTATTGTATTTGCCAAAGAGGTCAAAGACTACCCTACACCTTCCTCCCCCCTTAGAAGTTAAGAACCAGTTCCTTAGAGGGTAAATATTCTAAGATAACTAACTATAAGGAATGAATGCTTAAAACTATCCAACAAAGGGAAGCTGCTGTGTCTCAAGCAATTGAGCTCCCATTTGCCATATGAAGGACCCAGGTTCAATTCGTGGGACCTCCTGCTAAAAAAAAAAGGCATCCCAGACCTGCATGGTGCAGAGGGACACACCAAAAACACAATGATGCAACCAAATAGAAAAAAAAAAACTATCCAACAAAAAATGATAGTAATTATTTGACCACTTACTGAATTCTTAATTTCAAAATATTACTTATGTTCATTATGTAACTGGTATTGGGAAGTGCATTCATTTGCTAAACATTGCTGGGAGCAATGTGCCAGAAATGTGTTGGCTTTTAAAATGGGAATTTATTAAGTAAAAAGCATACAGTTCTGAGGCCATGAAAATGTCCAAATCAAGGCATCATCACACATGCTATCTCACCAAGCTGTAGCTGGGGCAATCAGGCATTTGGTGGCAGTGTCAAAAGTTGTGCAGCTCTGGGTGATCAGGACCTCATCTCATTCTCTTTCTGCTTCAATTAAAGTGGTAGCCTCTCAGCCTCTATGTTCAGTTGATTCCAGTCCTTGGGTTTCTTCTCTGTCAATGCAGCATTGTTCTGTGTCTGTGGCTTTTTTATTCCTCCATTTATAAAGGACTCTAGTAAGAGGATTAAGACCCACCCTGAGTCATGTCCTACTGGAGCAGTCTAATCAAATGGCCTTTAACTGATCTAATCAAAGGTTCATATAAAAGACTCAAACCAACAAAGGAAGTTTGATATTTTAAATTTCAAATATAGGGAAGCAGACTTGGCCCAGTGGTTAGGGCAGAGTGGGGGGTGTGGGAAGTGGGGTATATGAGAACCTCTTATATTTTTTAATGTAACATTGTGTGTGACATATGCATCTTAAAAATAAGATAACAAAAAATTAAAATAAAATGGAGGACTGATCAAAAGGCTGTATAGGTAGATTTCTCCAGATACTTCCCCAATGCTCAAACTACTAAATATTTTAACCCTGGCAGACAACTAAATATTTGTTCTCTGGAAAAACCGAAACAAAGAGACTCTGAAGTCAGGGACTCAAGACTAAAAACAGAGTGATCAAGTGAAAATTAACTCACTGAAGTGAAACCTTTGGCTCCTATTTCCCAAGAGAAAAGAGTATTTTACCTTCCCCAAGGAAAACTACTCGTTTTTGACATTAGGACCTGCCAGATGACCCTACAGTAGAGTTTGCTTGTTAATTAATTTTCAGTACACACTTGGAAAGTCAAATCAGCCTTTTACTGCCTTACTGTTTAATATAAAAAGTTGACCAAGAATTACCAGATATTTGAGAAAATGTCCAACATGAAGACAGTAATGAAATAAGAAATAAAAAGAACTTGGGGGAAGCGGACTTGGCCCAGTGGTTAGGGCATCCGTCTACCACATGGGAGGTCCGCGGTTCAAAACCTGGGCATCCTTGCCCTGAGTAGAGTTGGCCCATGTGCAGTGCTGATGCACACAAGGAGTGCCGTGCCACGCAGGGGTGTCCCCTGCATAGGGGAGCCCCACCCGCAAGGAGTGCACCCCGTAAGGAGAGCCGCCCAGAGTGAAAGAAAGTGCAGCCTGCCCAAGAATGGTGCCGCACACACGGAGAGCTGACACAACAAGATGATGCAACAAAAAGAGATACAGATTCCCGTGCTGCTGACAACAACAAAAGCGGACAAAGAAGAAGATGCAGCAAATAGACACAGAGAAGAGACAACCAGGGTGGGGGGTGGGACAGGGAGAGAAATAAATAAATAAATAAATAAATAAATAAATAAATAAATAAATAAGTAAGTAAGTAAGTAAATAAATAAATAAATAAATCTTAAAAAAAAAAGAACTTGGGATAACAGAAAATATGCAGAAAGCTGAATACAACATTCAAGTCTTTAAAAAAAAATCTTAGAAATTAAAAACAGAAAAACTATCTCTTCTGCTCATTGCAGAGGAAACCAGATCTGAAATAGACTTCCCAACATTTAAAAGAAAACTATAAATCTGGACAAAATATTTGAAGTAGTTGTTTTCAGATGTTGACCACCAAGAATAGAGAACTATGATCCCTAATAGAGGGGAAATACATGAAGTAAGCAAGTCCATGATTGACTAAAAACTTTCCTTTCAAAGCCTTTCTATATCACCATGTAGAGAGGTGGAGAACAAGTAAAACACAGAAGTCTCACTGGGCTGAGAAGGCAGAAGCCAGATTTCAAGTCTGCCATGAGGCAGCTGGAATTTGTGGAGCAGGGTACTGCAGAAGAGGGAGAGATGTAGAAAATGAGTTCCAGAAATCTGCGTCAGGGACCCTTAAGATTTTGGTCAAATACGAATAAGAGGTGAAACAATGCAAAGGCTGGCAGAGACCATCTATTTGAGAGCTGAGAGCTAAATAGAGATTCCAGAATTTGCAAAACTTCATTCATTGATTGATGGCAGAGTTCCAACATGCCAGAATGGAGAAAATTCACTGAGCAGAGACCTCAGAAAGATTACGATTTAGAAATAGGTCTAAGATATAGAGTAAGGCTTATTCTGGATCTGCCAAAGTACATTTAAAATTTGATTCTCCTTGTATCAGTATTTGGCCTCAAAAGAACCAAATTCATGTTGACAAGAAAACATCCCTTGAATAAACCTCCCCACAGATTCAGCAAATATAAGGACAAATTCCATTTGCTTAAAACTCTGAAAGATGGTAGAATAGAGAAGGACTCCATAAATGCTGAATTGAAGAGAGAAAAATATCAGGTGGGAAACTTCTATCCCAGACTGGCTGCTCTTCTTCCCCTTCCCCTCACTTAGTCCTATGTGAAACTTAGGAGTTCTCCAGAGGCAGCAGCCCAGGTCCCTCTCACTGGGGACTCAGGCTACAGAGGAACTCACAGCAGTGAGTTAGAACCCCACACAGGGAATCAGGTCCACAGAGACTCAAGATGAAACACAAGCTGCTGATGTATACAAAAAGGCCCCAGAGAGAGGGAAAGAGAAAAGCTGAAGAAGTAAGGCAGCAGCCAAGTGGTGTGCTCACTGAATCCAGTTGCTGTTGGTAGGATCATCTTGATGAGTTAACTCTAAAGGTCGGTTTTCTCCCTCTTGTCTAGGGTTTTATTGTTGATTGGCTTTGTGTTAAGGCTCTTCTTTAATACTTGGTCCAACTTCTTCTGGGCCTTTAGAATAGCCTGGGTGTAACTGATCAGATTTTCTCAGCTCTTCTTCATCTGATTCTTGCCTTGGATATGTGGTACAATTTTTAAGATTGCATTTTTTTGTGTGTAATTGTTTCACCTCCAGGAGAAAGCTTCCTTTTCTCTGTTCCTTCTCTGGGAATCTTGATCTGTTCTGTTTATATTGGGGCAGAATTTTTTCTCCACCTCCTATGATTTGTTTAAATTCTCTTCCTAACTCAGTGCTCATTTTCCTTAAACTTTTCAGTCTGGGACCTTACAGTCTTACAATTGTTAAGTGCTCCAACACATGGCAGCAAACTTTGGATTAAGGAAGTAATTTACACTTTATGGTCTTGTGACTGTAAGCTTCTACCCCAAATAAATACACTTTATAAAGTCAACAGAGTTCTAGTACTTTACATCAGCATCTTTTGGCTGACTAATACAAGAGCTAAACGATATTAAAAAGACAATAGGGAAGCAGATGTGGCTCAAGTGATTTGGCTCCTGTCTACCATATGGGGGGTTTAGTTCCTGGACCTCCTGGTGAAGGCAAAGTTGGCCCATGCTGCTGAGAGCTGGCCTACACCACTGTGAGCTGGTCTGCACAGCAGACAGCTGGCCCACGCTGCCAGCTGGTGCAACAAGATGACACAACAAAAAAGAGACACAGAGAAAGACAATGAGAGACACCAACAAAGCAGGGAGCTGAGGTCGCTCAAGCAATTGGGTGCCTCTCTCCCATGTTGGAGGTCCCAGGATCGGTTCCAGTGCCTCCTAAAGAGAAGATGAGAAGAGAAGACAAGCAGACACAGAAGAACACAGCAAATGGACACATAGAGCAAACACCAAGCACAGATGATGGGGAGGTGGAATTTAAAAAAAGACGACAATGTTGGAGAATAAAGAAGAATTTGAAAGTATAAATATAAAAATAAATTATGATGATAAAAGTCACAAAAAAATAGATTAAAAATAGGGAAGCAGATTTGGCTCAACTGATAGAGTGTCCACCTACCATACGGGAGGTCCAGGGTTCAAACCCAGGGCCTCCTGGCCCCATGTGATTAGCTGGTCCACGCACAGTGCTGATGCACGCAAGGAGTGCCATGCCATGCAGGGGTGTCTTCTGCATAGGGGAGCCCCACACACAAGGAGTGCACCCCATAAGAGAGCTGCCCCACATGAAAAAAGTGCCGCCTGCCCAGGAGTGGCACTGCACACACAGTGAGCTGATGTAGCAAAATGATGCAATGAAAAGAGACACTGATTCCCAGTGCCGCTGACAAGAATTCAAGCAGACACAGAAGAACATATAGTGAATGGACACAGAGAGCTGACAATGGGTGGGGGGGAGGGGAGAGAAATAAATAAATCTTTTTTAAAAAAGAAGAGAAACTATATGAAAAAAAAACATTGTACTACCAGCACACAAGAGAAGATTCAAAAGATAGAAGAAAGAACAGGGAACTAGAAGACAGGACAACTGAAAACACATAATTAGAAAAAGAGATGAGAATAGAAGAAATCAAGCAGTTTCTCAAGGATTTGAGTGACAGCACAAAGCAGTCAAATATACGTGTCATGGGTAAGGAGAAAAGTGAAAAGGAACAGAAAGAATGATGAAATAATGGCTGAATATTTAGCAACTTTATGAAGGACATAAATATAGAGGTCCAAGAAGCATAAAGTACTCCAAAAAGAATAAATCCTAATAGATCTACTCCAAGACACAACCTAATCAGAATGTCAAATGCCAAAATAAAGAGCAAATTCTGAAAGCAGCAAGAGAAAAATGATCTGTCACATACAAGGGATCCTCGTCAGAAACCATGGAGGCAAGGTGGCAGTGGTATGATATATTTAAGGTATTGAAAGAGGAATTCTGCCAGTCAAAAATTCTTTTTTTTTTTTTTTTATTTATTTTTATTTATTTAATTCCCCTCCCCTCCCCGGGTTGTCTGTTTTCTGTGTCTTTTTGCTGCGTCTTGTTTCTGTTTCTTTGTCCGCTTCTGTTGTCGTCAGCGGCACGGGAAGTGTGGGCGGCGCCATTCCTCTGCAGGCTGCTCCCTCCTTCGCGCTGGGCGGCTCTCCTTATGGGTGCACTCCTTGCGCGTGGGGCTCCCCTACGCGGGGGACACCCCTGTGTAGCACGGCACTCCTTGCGCGCATCAGCACTGCGCACGGGCCAGCTCCACACGGGTCAAGGAGGCCCGGGGCTTGAACCGCGGACCTCCCATGTGGTAGACGGACGCCCTAACCACTGGGCCAAAGTCCGTTTCCCTCAAAAATTCTTTACCCAAAAAAACTGTCCTTCAGAAATGAGGAAAAGTTTAAAATAGTCACAGATCAATAGAAACTGGGACAGTCTGTCAAGAAAATGCTTGTCTTACAAGAATTATTAAAGGGAGTTTTGCAGGTAGAATGGAAAAGACATGAGAGAGTAACTTGGAGTAGTGTGAAGAAATTAACATTCAAAGAATAGGTATGCTACTGAAGCCAATGATATCTTTTCAAATTAGTAACACAGATATAGGTGTGCTATATAAACGCCAGGGTAATCACAAATAAAGTATTTTTTAAATAAACAGAAGAAGGAATGAGAAAGGGATCAGTCATATACTGAACAATTACACAGAAAAAGAGGTTGTTATAAAGGAAAAGAAAGGAAAAAATAAGATATGACATATAAAAAAACAAAATAGCTGAACAAAGTACTCTCTTTACAGCAATAACACTGAAGGATAGTGGATTAAATGCCCCTCTCAAAACACAGATAAAAAGACATGACCTAATAATATGTTGTTTACAAGAGACACACTTTAGACTCAAAGACACAAATAGGTTGAGAGCAAAAGATTGGAAAATATATTCCATGAAAAGAGTAAAAAAAGAGCTTCAGTTGCTATATTAATATTGTACAGAAAAGGCTTTAAGCTAAAACAGTTAGACAAAGAAGGAGATTATATATTTGTTAAAAAGAGACAATCCATTAAGGAGAAATAACAATCATAAATATTTAAGCACATAACCACAGTGCCCCAAATACATGAGGCAACCTACTGGCATACCACAAACCTGGAGGGAGATATAGATACTTCTATAGTAATAGTTGGAGATTTAAATACACCATTCTCATCAATAGATCATCTAGACAGCTGATCAATAAGGAAAATGAAGACTTGAATACTATTCTAAATGAACTAACCTAATAAATACATACAGAAAAATGTACCCCAAAACAGGAGGATATGTGTTCTTCTCAAGTGCACACAGATCATTTGCCAGAATAGATCACATGTTGGGTCACCAAATATATCTCAGTAAATTTAAAAACATTGAAAGTATACAGAACATCATTTCTGATGTTAATGTAATGAAGCTGAAAATGAATAACAGGTGGAGAACTGAAAATCCACAAATATATGGAAATTAAATAATAACACTCTCTGAAACAATCAATGGGTCAAGGAAAAAATTGCAAGGGAATCAATGAATATATTGACACTAATGAAAATGAGAACAAAATATACCAAAACCTATAGGATAAAGCAAAGAAAACATTTAAAGCCCTCAATGCTTACATTAAAAAGTAAGTAAGACCTAAACAAAAATACCTCAATGCATACCTGGAGGAACTAGAAAAAGAACAGCAAACTAGTCCCAAACCAAGCCAAAAGAAAGAAATAATAAAGATCAGAGCAGAAATAAATAAAATTAAGAACAGAAAAACAAAAGCTAGATCTTTGAAAAGATAAACAAAATCAACAAACCCTTAGTTAGACTGACTAAACAGAGAAAAGAATAAAATCAGAAATGAGAGGGGGAACATTACCACTGACCCCACAGAAATAAGAGCGATCATGAGAAGATATTATGAACAACTGTACACCAACAAACTAGACAACATAGATGAAATGGACAAATTCATAGAAACACACACACAACAACCTACATTGACCCAAGAAGAAAGAGAAGACCTCAACAAATCAATCACAAGTAAAGAGATGGAAACAGTTCATCAAAAACCTCCCTAAAGGTGGACCCAATGGCTTCACAGGTGAATTCTACCAATCATTCAAAGATGATCTAATACAAATCTTGCTCTGGCTCTTTCAAAAAATTGAAAAGGAATGAGTGCTGTTAATATAACTAATTCTATGAAGCCAAAATCACCCATATCAAAACCACATAAAGATACTATGAAAAAAAGAACTAGAGACCAATATCTCTAATGAATATAGATCCAAAAATCCTCAACAAAATACTGAAACCAAATCCAAAGGCACAGTAAAAGAATTATACACCATGATCAAGTATGTTTTATCCCAGGTATGCAAGGGTGGTTCAACATAAGAAAATCAATTAGTATAATACATCACATTAATAAATTGAAGAAAAATCATATGATCCTCTTGATTGATGCAAAAAAGTCATTGGACAAAACATAGCATCCTTTCTTGATAAAAACACTCCAAAGATAGGAATAAAACGAAGCTTCCTCAGCATGGTAAAGTTATGCATATGAAAAACCCATAGCGAACATTGTACTTAACAGTGAAAAACTGAAAGCTTTCCTGCTGAGATTGGGAACAAGAAAAGGATATCCATTGTAGCCACTCTTATTCAATATTGTGCTAGGAATTCTAGTTAGAGCAATTAGGCAAGCAAAAGAAATAAAAGGCAACCAAATAGGAAGGGAAGAAATAAAACTTTCCTTATTCATAAATGATAGGATCCTATATTAGAAAATTCAAGAAAAATCCACAAGAAACTAGTAAAACTAATACATGAGTTCAGCAAAGTGGTGGGATACAAGATTAATACACAAAATCAGTAATGTTTCTATACAATACCAATGAGCATTGTGAGGAAGAAGTCAGAAAAAATCAATTTATAATAGCAACTAATAGAAACAAACATTTAGGAATAAACTTAACCAAGGACATAAAGGTCCAGTACGAGAAACTGCAAACATTGTTAAAAGAAATCAAAGAAGACCTAAATAAATGGAAGAACACTCTGCATTCACAGACTGGAAGACTAAATATCATTAAGATGTCAATTCTATCCAAAATGATTTACAGATTCAATACAATCCCAGTAAATATCACAAAGCCTTTTGTGGAAATAAAAAAAAAATTTATCGAATTTATTTGGGGGAAGCAGACTTGGCCCAGTTTTTAGGGCATCCGTCTACCACATGGGAGGTTCACGGTTCAAACCCCAGGCCTCCTTGACCCGTGTGGAGCTGGCCCACATGCAGTGCTGATGCATGCAAGGAGGGCTGTGCCATGCCAGGGTGTCCCCCGTTTAGGGGAGCCCCATGCACAAGGAGTGTGCCCTCTAAGGACAGCCACCCAGCACGAAAGAAAGTGCAGCCTGCCCAGGAATGGCACCGCACACACGGAGAGCTGACACAACAAGATGATGCAACAAAAAGAAACACAGATTCCTATGCCACTGACAACAACAGAAGCGGACAAATAATAACAAGCAGCAAATGAACACAGAGAACAGACAACTGGGGAAGGGGAGGGAGAGAAATAAATAAAAATTTAAAATTTAAAAAATTTTAAAAAATATATTTGGAAGGCTAAGGTACCCCAAATAGCCAAAAATGTCGTTAAAAAAGAACAAAGTTGGAGGAATCTAATTTCCTGACTTTAAAGCATATTACTTAGTTACATTGGTAAAAAACAGCATGGTCCTGACATACAGATAGACATATTGACCAATGGAACCAATTCAAGAACTCAGTAATAGACCTTCACCATCTATGGTCAAGTGATATTTGACAAGGCCATCAAGCCCTCCCAGATGGGCCAAAACAGTCTGTTAAACAAATAGTGTTGGGATATATGGATATCCATATCCAAAAGAAAGAGGACTCCTATCTAACACATTATACAGAAATTAACTCAAAATGGATCAAAGACCTAAATATAAAAGCTAAAACTGTAAAACTTCTGGAAGAAAATGTAGCTAAACACCTTCAAGATCTTCCAGAAGGTGATAAGTTTCTTAAATCTTACGCCCAAACTATAAGCAACAAAAGAAAAAATAGATATATGAGACTTCCTCAAAATTAAACACTTTTGCTCTTCAAAAGACTTTGTAAAGAAAGCAAAGAGTCAGTCTGCTCATGGGAGAAAATATTTGGAAACCATAAATCAGAAAAGGATTTAATATTCATGTTATTTAAAGAGATCATACCACACAACGATAAAAAGACAAGCAAGGGAGCAGATGTGGCTCAAACAGTTGGGCTCCTGCTTCCCACCTGGGAGGTCCCAGGTTCAGTTCCCAGTGCCTCCTGAAAAAAAACAAAAATAAACAACAAACAAAACAGATGAAAAAACTAACTCAGGGAGGCCAGTGTGGTTAAGTGCCAGCTATCCTCAGTCCCTGTACATTAAAAAAAAAAAAAAAGACTAAGCAACCAAATTAAAAAGTGAGTGAACAACATTAATAGACATTTTTCCAAAGAGGAAATACAAATGGTCAAAAATCTCATGAATAAATGCTTACCATCACAAGCTATTAGGAAAATACAGATCAAAATTACAATGAAATATCATTTCACACCTTTTAGAAATGCCATTATTAAAAAAAAAAAAAACAAGAAACAAGAAGTGCTGGAGAGGATGTAGAGAAAAAGGAGTACTCCTTCACTCTGTGTGGGAACAGAGAATGGTGCAGCCTCAGTGGAAGACAGTTTGGCAGTACCTCAAGAAGCTGAATATAGAATTGCTTTACCATCCAGCAACCTCATTACTGGGAATATATTCAGAACAACAGAAAGCATGGACTTGAACTGACATTTGCACAACAATGTTCATAATAGCATTATTCACAATTGCTAAAATATGGAACCAGCCCAAATGTCCATCAGCTGATGAATGAATGAAATAATAATGTATATGACAACATAGATAAAACTTGAGGATATCTTGTTAACTGAAATAAACCAGTCACAAAGGGCAAATACTGTATGGTCTCACTAATATGAACTAAATATGATGAGAAAACTCACAGTGGTAAATTCTAGAGTATAAGTTACTAGGAAATAGAATATGGGTTGAGAATGAGAGCTGATGCTTAATGTATGTAGTATTTTTAATAAGACTTACTGTAAAAGTGAACAAATGAATAGAATTGATGGTAACACACTATAGTGAGTATAGTTAACACTGATGATTTATGAATGAGATTGTGACTGAAAAAGGTAGTCTGTGGATGTAAATGTCAATTGAAATGAAGCTAGAGAATAATCTAGGGACTGTGTAACAGTGATTTCTATGGGGGATGAAAATTGTGGTTAATAGTATAAATGTAAGAATGCTCTTCTTTTACAAAGTGTTAAGAATATGGTGATTCACAGAAAAATTTCAACAAATGTAACTTATTGATGATAGTTCACAGTAATTTTGTAATATTGCAACAATGGCAAAGAAGGTATATAAAGTCTAAAAGACAACAGTAAGGGGAAAGCGGGCTATGGGATTTTCCCTTTTGGAGTAATGAAAACATTCTAAAATTGACTGAGGTGATGACAGCACAACTCTGGTGAAAATGAAAGCCATTGAGTGTTCGCAATCTTTAACTTCTGCCCTGCTGAAAAACACCTGTCCCTTTGAAATCTGTTTCCTGTAAAATTACATGCATCCCCCACATGCCTTGGTAATTATTAAGTCATGTATTTTTGCTTCTCGAGCAATTCACTGCATACTTCAGAAGGCAGCCCCCACCCCCACCCAAGGTGCATGTATATATGTCCCATAAAAGACCCGCTCCTCTGGCAGTGAGTGAGGCTGTCAAGCCTGGGAAGTGCCATTTCTCCTCCTGCTGCCAAGGACAAGGACAAGGACCAGGCCATAGCTAGGCTAGGAAGCATCTTATCCTCCCTCCACCAAGGATGAAGACACCATGAAAGTCCCCTAAATAAATGTTCATTACTCGAAAAGCTGGACTTGTCTGGGTCTTTCTGTGGTTTCACCTATCACGATCATTGTGGCAGGAGGCTGTAGCCTTACACAGGTTCTCACCATACTTGGGACAATTGGCAAGGTCAGCAGGATTTGTCAGACCAAAAGTATGAGCTAGGGTAGGGAGTCACAGGAGGGAATATTCCAGGGTGGCCTACTCCCTTCATGTGCAGGGGTCACCTGCTTGCTTGCTTGTTGTGGACCACCACATGAGTATGGGGGTGCCCCCAAAATGCCGGAGGAAATAGAGAGCATGTTTCAAGTACAAAGGATTGTAAAGTTTAGTAAAGATAGTAAGTGTGCTGGTACAGCAGTCAGCTAGCTGTTGTTATAGGTATTACAGGTAGCCAAATCAGACTCTAAGAAAGACGGAGAGGGGACTTCCTAGAAGATGGCAGACTAGAAAGACATGGGATTCTCTTTAACTCCAGAAAAACAGGTAGAGGACAGACTAAAACAGCCTGTAAAAAGACCTTCTACAGTTTAGGACACTAGGCAAAGGCTAGACACTGCCAAGGGGAGAAAAAAGGAGGGGAATCACAACAACAGAACTATGAGTTGAAACCACTGGCTGCTTCTGCCAGCACCCTCCCCCACACTAAAGACACTTTAGAATACTCAGGCCTCTGAGCCTGCAGCTACAGACAGAGGGGGCTCCAGGGATCCACCACCCCAGTAAAAGGGAGAGAGAGGGACGCAGCATCTGACCCACAAATTTGGCTGCTGTATCCCACCAGCCCTTTCAGGCCTGGTGGGACCACGTCGTTGTTGGCCCTGGAAGTCAACACAGTACTGGAGAAATCCAACCTTTCAATCTCCCTCTCTTCCAGCTGGGACTGATTGTTGAGGACACACCTCTGTAGGAAAGAGGAGAGAGAGGGACACAACCTAAGGCTAACTCAGCTTTTGACCCACAGATTTGGTCTGCTGTGTCCCACGAGCCCTTCCAGGCCTTGGGAGTTGGTAAGGGGCTATGACCCTCCCAATTTCCTTTATTAATTGGGATTGATTGTTGAGGATACAGAGGGGAGTGAAAATATTTCCCACCCAGGAAAAGGGAGGGGGCTGCCAAACAAGGCTGGAGAACTGTCTCTGAGAAAGTTTTAATTACAAGGCTCTTAGGCTCCAGGCAGAAACCTCTATCACGCTAATCCAGTCTTTTGCAACAAATACACTCCCACAGGCATTGAACTGAGAAGGCTGCTAAAGAGTGCCATCTGCTGACAGACCAAAGAAGTGCACATGAGAAATTTTAAAATAAGAGGCTTTTTCCTGCCTTTATAGCCTCCTCCTCCAGGGCCCTAGGAAGGAGGATTGCAACCAATTACAGGGTCCAGAGTCCAGTTTTGAGCAACTAACAGGGACAATCCTAACAAGCCAGATCAAATCAAGAATCAAAGAGCAGCAGTAACATACGACCTCCTGCCACTAAATCCTTACAAAAGAGAAAGAAATTGAGCATCTGTGTCCACAACATGCTAATCAGATGCCTAGATATCAGCAAAAAATTATGAGCCATACTAAGAAAATGAAAGACATGGCCCAAGAAAAGGAATATATCAAAGCCCCAGAAGAGACACAGGATTTGAGAAAACTAACTAATGAAATGCACACTGATTTCCAAAATCAAATTAAAGGATTGAAAGACAATATGGCTTAAGAAGTAAATGACATCAGGAAGACATTAAGCAAACAAAAAAGAATTTGAGAACCTGAATAGAAAAGTAACAGAGCTTATGGGAATGAAAGACATGATGAGTGAGATAAAAAAGCATATTAGAGGCATACAACAGTAGACTTGAAATGATAGGAAAAAGAATAAAAGATACTGAAGACAGAATAGCTAAAATTGAAGAGAGAAAAGAACAGAGAAAAGAATTTAAAAATTGAGCAAGGGCTCAGCGAACTGAATGACAACAGGAAACAGAACATACATGTCATGGGAGTTCCAGAAGGAGAAGAGAGGGGAAAAAGGGAAGAAAGAATATTTGAGGAAATAATAACAGAAAATTTCCCAACTCTCATGAAAGACATGAACTTACATATCCAAGAAGCACACCATACTCCAATCAAAATAAATCTGAATAGACCTACTCCAAGACATACTACTCAGAATGTCAAATGTCAAAGGTAAAGAGAAAATTCTAAGGACAGCAAGGAAGAAGAAAACCATCACATACAAGGAATGCCAGTAAGACTTAATGTGGATTTCACATCAGAAACCATGGAAGCAAGAATACAGTGGTATGATACAATTAGGGTACTGAAAGAGAAAAACTGCCAGCTGAGATCTTTTATCCAGCAAAATTGTCCCTCAAATATCAAAGCGAATATAAAATATTCACAAACAGAAACTCACAGAGTTCATAAAAAAGAATATACCTTTAAAGGAGATATTAAAGGTAGTCTTAGAGCCTGAAAGGAAAAGACAGGAGAGAAAAGCCTGGAGGAGAGTATAGAAGAAAAAATAACAGAAAGGAAAATCAAAGAGTAAAAGACAGACAAAAATATATGACATATGAAAACCAAAGAATAAAATGGTGAAAGTAAATGATGCATTTACAGTAATATCATTCGATGTGAATGGATTCAGCTCCCCAATCAAAGGATATATTGGGAAGCAAATGTGGCTCAACTGATAGAGTGTTCACCTACAATATACGGGGTCTGGGGTTTGATGCCCAGGGCCTCCTAGCCCATGTGGAGAGCTGGCCCATGTGCAGTGCTACTGTGTGCAAGGAGTGCTGTGCCATGCAGGGGTGTCTCCCGCATAGAGGTACCCCACATGCAAGGAGTGTGCCCCTCAAGGAGAGCAGCCCCTTGCAAAAAAGTGCAGCCTGCCCAGGATTGGTGCCACACACATGGAGAGATGACACAGCAAGATGATGCAACAAAAAGAGACACAGGTGAAAATCAGGAAACTAAAAATTTAGAAATTTGTACAGTCTAAAATATAAACCATAATGTAAAACAAAGTGGAACCATGTTTGAAAGCTATGTTTCAAAATCTGTACATCAGTTGCAGCAAATGTAACATGGACATGAAAAAAGATCATTGCTGGGGAAGGGGGAAAGGATTTGATTTTGGATATATGAGAGTCCCCTTTATTGTATATGTGAATTACTGTGATCTAAAACATTTTTGAAGACAAAATTAAAAATTAGAAAAAAAAATTTTTAAGGAATGCTTGTAGACACTGAGGAAGAAATGAAAGAAAGTGCCTTGGCACTGTACATACAACACCTATTACAGAGATGAAAGGCAAAACACTAAAAACAAATCTTTATAATATTGTTCATTTTTTCTAATACCCCAATTTATTTTTATCTTAGTATTTCTAAATTAGTATGCATACTTCTAATCTTTAAACCCATCACTATATATCATTTTCTATTAATTGAATTTGGCAATATATTAGGCTTCATTGTTGAAGAAGTTTTGGACCACAGCTGTGGCAGGGGAGGAACACTGGTGTGGGGTGTTATTGATGGGGGAGGCGCATGATTGGGAGGGAGTTCTCCAGGGCATGTATATAGGGGACATAAAAATGTTTAGATAAAAGTTACTAACGACAACGGAGGGAGTGCTGAGTTCCTGGCCAGAGGAGCTCTATCACATTCCCTAATGGAACAGCAACCATCCCCCAAGTGCAATGGCAAAGACCAATAAAGAAGGATTTTCCAACAATGAGCCCTTGATACTGATGACTATGCTTATGAGTCTGTGTGCCTGAAAAATAACTAGGTCTAGAGCTGCATGGTGCCTAAGAGTTACCTCCTGAGAACCTCCATGTTACTCAAATGTGGCCACTCTCTAAGCCAAACTTAGCATGTAAATGCATTACATTCCCCCAGTGTGGGACATGACTCCTGGGGATAAGTCTCCCTGGTGCCAAGAGCTGGTGATGTAAATAGAAAAAGACCTTGAATAAAAGGGTCAACTCAGACCAGCAGAATATCTCAGCTCATATGTAGGATCATGTGTTAAAAACTGCTTTTTGACCTTGAATAAAAGGGGGAAATGGCAAAGACAAATGAGTTTATATGGCTAAGAGTCTTCAAAAAAGAGTCAGGAGGACATCAGAGGGGTCACACTTATGCATTCCTCAGGAGGACCCCAGAAACAGCCAAAATTGGATACAACCCGAGGTACTGGTTCTTCTGAGGGCTACAGAGACCCACAGGGATATGGTCATGGCAGATAGCTCTGGAGCTCAGTACCATGTCAACGGGCCCTACTTTGGGATTTGTGTCCCTGAGTGTGATGGAGTTGGACTCAGATGTGACCTTTCTACACATGCCTCTTCTGTCATTTTTAATGAACCTTTGCTTGGTGCTAGCATTAGTGTATACTCAGAAGACTAGAATCTCTGGACTGTCCATGTGCCAGCTGGGCCCTGAACCTCAGCAGAGTAGCAACTCCTATTCTCTGGTTCTTTGGACTTATGCAGGTCAGCAAACAGGGAGGGGAAGATGGTCAATCACCACACCAGGGAACTGAAAGGGCCTACAACTGCAAGCAGGAGAATTGCATCCATCATCCATGTAGAATCTAAGCCCCCTCTCAATATAGAGGTAGAGTAGACATCACCATCCCAGGGCCCACAGAATGGAGGAATAAAATATGGATTAGAGTGGACTTACTGATATTCTACTATAAAAATTTTGTGACTACTAATAGAAGAAATTGTATTATTGACAGGAAGAAAGTGGCCACAGTAGTTGTTGAGGGCAGGGAATGGGAAGAAGAGATGTGATGAAGGAGCATTTTGGGGACTTTGGAGTTGTCCTAAATGATATTGCAGGGTCAAATGCTGGACATTATATATCTTGCCATAACCCACTGAATGTACCGGGGGAGAGTGTGAACTACAGAGTAAACTATTATCCACTTGGTGCAGCAGTGCTCCAAAGTGTGTTTGCCGAGTGCAATGAGTATGCCACAATGATGAGGAGGTTGTTGGTGTGGGAGGAGTGGGGTGGGGGGAAGGGGGGTACACAGGAACCTCTTATTTTTTTAATAATGTAATCTTTTTTGTGATGTATGTATCTTCAAAAAATACAATTTACAAAAATGATGGGGGTGGAGGAATGTGGTGTTGGATATATATCGGAACCTCATGTTTTTTTAATGTAACATTCTATGTGATCTATTAACTTTTAAAAAGTTTACTTTTTAAATAACTTTTTAAAAAGTTTAAAAAAGTTATTTTTTAAAAACTGAAAAAAAAGAGACATTGATTATGTTTGTAAACTGGTCTGTACCTCTGGGCATGATACCCTTTGATTGATTTAAATCCAAAGACTTTACATTTACTTGATTAAATCAAGATTAGGGCTTTGATTCAACCACATCATTAGGGCATGCGGTGTTGAGTCCCTGCCCCCTTGGTGAGGCTATAAAAACAGACTATCAAGAAGACAGAAGAAATACACAGAGGAATAGAGAGAGCTCCAGAGACATGGAAGAGGAGAGAACTTGATGCTGGGGTCCTGGAGAGAGATGAGCCATTCTGCTGGTAGTCTGCAGCTGAAGAGAACAGAGCAGGCAGCCCTATGCCACCCACAGCTGAGATCAGAAGAAGCTGGGCCCACAGGGCCTTAAGAGGAAAGAGTGTCAGAGTCATGGACCCGAAGGGTATCGGGAATGAAAGACAAAGAGAGATTGGGATCAGGGGATCTGAGAGCATTGAAGCCTCAAGCTCATCAGATGAATTTATTGGTCTCAGGAGCTTGTTTATATATCCCAACGAATCGTGAGAAGCAGCAACTATTCTAGATAACTATTACCATCATCTCATTCTTAACAATACAGTGGATTAGATAGTAACCAAAGCTCACAATGTTTTATTATGTTATTGAAACAAATATACTCATAAATCTTGTTGCCCAAGTTGTTCCGTACTAGCAAGTCTTGGTTCCACCAGAATGTTACATCTCCCTGAGAGATTTATGACCTGCACATATACCTCTAGGGACAGCATGACCCAGCAGGTCAAGGAAGTAACTTGCTATTATGGAAACAACATGCCTTTGTTTCCCACATTTACCTCTTTTTGTTTTAGTCAGGGTGGCTGTGCCTGTCTTAGGTTGCCCTCCTCTGAGAGTCTTACCTGTCATTGGCTACCAGCCAAGCACTCTGACCATGGGGAACTTTATCAGGTTTTTTGCAAATACCAAATTATTAGCTTGTCCCATCGCATCAACATGGTGCAGTCTTCAGCATACTTCTCGTCCCAGGCAAGCAACAACAATGAGCAACAAGATTAACACACAAAGTCCTATTCCTAATGCTGATAAAAAGTGATGAGACTTCCACCAATTTACTGGATTAAACTTATTGAAATGAGAAACCAAATCATTAAAGATATCCTTATCATCAACTACATCAATCTGATTATGAGACATTTCTAATATCTTTTTCTGTAATTCTTCTATTTCTAATGACATATAACCTTTATGACCTATCAAATGATTTTTAATCTTTTCCCAGTCAAATATAGAATTATTATAAGCAAGTGGAGTAATACAAAAGTTACTTTCATTCCAACCACATTTCAATCCTCTAAGTAGCTTTAGGTTATATACTTGATCTCCAAGATGTAAAACTGCTGATTCTAAATCATTAACTCTACTGTTTAATTCTTCATCAATATGTTCTTGATTATGCCATAAGTCACTAGCATTCTTATGCTAATCATGCACGTATTGTTGAGTTTGCACAGTCTCATGCAAGGCCATGGTAGCTGTAGCAGCAGCTGCAATGACACCAATCAGCCCTAATATGCCAGCTATTAGCATTCCCACAAATCGCTTTGAATGCTTCAGGATTTCTTGAGCCATGTGGAACAGCAGTTGACTCTCAGGTGACGATTGCCAAATTTGGTTCAGTCGCACTGGGATCCACACTCCCTGCTGCCTTCGAGTCATTGTAATGAAATCTCCATTCTGTAAAATGTTCTCAGACAAACAGGTATGCAAGGCCCCACTTTTATAAAATACAGCATTCTCAGTTATGGTTAATTTTCTGACCACAAACACATAAGAATCTCTTACACACAACTGAAAATGATGAGTTTGATCTAAATGCAGATATTGACATTCTTACTATTATTCCCAATCCATTCTACAGTAGGAGCTATTCCTAGAAAAACTTTCCACAAATTCTTCTGTTTATGTATAGATGTAATGTTACACCATGGAGAAGAGATCCATTTCCCTTTATATTTCCAAACACTATTATTTTTAGTAAAAATTATTTTTTCATCCAATTCAAGGGATTCATGAAAGGGATATTGCACATTACTAACTTGCTGTCCTTTACTATTTAACCCATACCAAATAAATCTGCCATTATATTTAGCGGGACTCCCCATAGCGGCACTTTCCCACACTATTCCATAGGAATCATTAAAAAACAACAGATCCTCTACCTATATGGCACTCTTGCCATCCTTCTTTATCCCTGCTGTCTTTTTGCAGACAATCATAAGTAGGATTTTCGGTCATCATAAAATTGTAAGAGGGAAATAATGTCACAATACACTGAGTATTATTATTTTTGAAGATAATTATGGTCTGATTTTTAACATACATACAAGAAGGATGGTTGCCAGTGCATAAGGGTCAATAATCAAATGATAATACGAGATTATAGATTCTTTGTCCTTCCTCATGGGGTTTAATGGGAACTGATCATCAGGTGGTCCAGGGAATATATGGGTCTTATTTAGATAAATAGGAAAGGATGGATCTTTCCAGGTTAACACTCTAAGTAGCGAGGGGTTAGGTATTTAGGCCCAATAAGTGTAATTACCTACAGCTTCCTCATTACTTACAATCACCATCATCAGAAGTTGTAGGAGACCCCATCTCTTCATTCTGAGGTTTAATCCTCTTCACAGGTAGGCAAATTTGTTCTCCATTTTCTGAAATGACAAGAGCAAAGTCTTGCCCCCATACTTTGATCCTGCCTTTTTTCCATTCATTGCTTAAAATATCTTTGCAGAATATTGGTTGATCTTCATTTCCTGCATCCACTGTAGATGTTTGACATTTTCCAAAGTGACATTCTGCAGGTGTCAATGAATTATAAACATAAAGAAAATTTAAAGTAAATAAAGCTTTTGCCAATTGATCTTTTGGTTTATAATACCATCATCTCCCCATTTTTGTTTTAGAAGCATAGTTTTTAGGGTATGATGGCTGTATTCAACTATGGCTTGACCTGTAGAATTGTAAGGAATGCCCATAACATGCGCAATAGCATATGTAGAACAAAAGGAAGTAAAAGACTTACTAGTGTAAGAAGGGCCATTATCAGTTTTAATTTTCAAGGGGCATCCCATCACTGCAAAAGCAGACCACAAATGGGAATGAACATGATGGAAATGTTCACCACTTTGTGCAGTAGCCCACAAAAAATGAGAGTAAGTATCAATACAGACATGGACATAGCGTAATTTACCAAATGATGGTCTGTGAGTAACATCCATCTGCCACAGTTGATTAGGAGCCAGGCCTCTGGGATTAGTTCCAGCCTGAAAAAGCACTGTGGTTAAGGGTCCATAGGTGAGACAGGTATGAATAATTTCTTGAGCTTGATGTTTTGTTAATTGAGGAAATTTATGTCTAAGTCCCTTAGTATTAATACGAGTCAATGCATGATATTTACTGGCATCTTGCAAACACCCTAGTAATAAATCAGCTCTTGCATTTTGGGTAGCTAGAGGACCAGGAAGGGAAGAATGAGACTGGGTATAAGTAATATATATGGGCTGACTTCTTTGCCAAATGAGGGCTTGAAGGTCGGCAAAAAGTTGAGACAATTCATCAGTAATAAAAATATGAGCTGTTTCAATATGACCTACAGTTAAACACACATATTCAGAGTTAGAGACAATATTCAAGGGCTCTTGAAACGTTTGTAAAACCTTAACGACAGCTGACAGCTCTGTGCGTTGAGCAGATGAATAAAGAGTCTGCCAAACCTGTTCTTTTTGAGAGGTAACATATGCTGC
Organism: Dasypus novemcinctus; assembly: GCF_030445035.2. Classification (NCBI taxonomy): domain Eukaryota; kingdom Metazoa; phylum Chordata; class Mammalia; order Cingulata; family Dasypodidae; genus Dasypus; species Dasypus novemcinctus. The sequence continues at coordinate 47,791,890 of NC_080683.1, forward strand.
TTTTCTGTTACTACTACCATCAGTAAATACTGTACATGCATTTTCAATAGGAACAGTTTTCATAATTTTTGGTAAAATCCAAGTGGTTCTTCGTAAAAACGTTAACAGTTTGGAAGTAGGATAATGATTATCAATAATGCCTTGAAAATTACTAATAGCAATTTGCCATTGAGGGTTAGTTATATACAAACGTTGAATTTCTTCATGAGAAAGATCACAAATAATTCTACCTGGATCAGACCCCTTTAACTGTAACAACCTCACACGGCCTTTTGCTAGTATGGACATAATTTTTTGGAGATATGTTTGTAATTTATTTTGTTTATTATTAGGTAAAAAAACCCGTTCCAATATACCTTCTTGCCAAAATAATGCCATAGGAGATTGAGGGGTTGAGAAAATAATTCAATCAACAGCTTCATCAGGGTTTATTTGTGTTAATTGCCCTTGAGAGATTCGATCCTATATCAACGCCAATTCTTTTTCAGTCTCTTTAGACAAGATTCTAGGGCTAGACAGATCAGAATCTCCTGTTTATGTTTGAAGGAAATGAATTAACATATAATTAGGGATTCCTAATGTAGGCCGAATCCAATTAATATCTTCTGGCAATTTTTGGAGATTATTTAAGGTATTTAACTTGTCCCAGCGTATTTGCACCTTTTGTGGTGTAATACATCCTTTAGCGAATTTCATACCCAAATAACAATATGGTGCATTACTTTGAATTTTTTCAGGGGCAATTTGCAAACCATACTCAGGAAGAATTTGTTCGGCATACTGAAATAATTGTTGCAGTTTACCATTTGAAGCATGAGCAAACAATATATCATCCATATAATAAATAATGATTGCTTTTGGAAATTTTGCTCTCAATTGTTCTAAGGGTTGATGTACAAATAATTGACATATAGTGGGGCTGTTCATCATACCTTGAGGCAAAACACACCACTGATATCTTTGCATAGGTGCTTGATTATTTATAGAGGGCACTGAAAATGCAAATTTTTCTCTGTCAGTGGGATGGAATGGAATGTTAAAAAAACAATCCTTTAAGTCTATAATAATTAAAGACCAATCTCTGGGAATCATAGAAGGTTGTGGTACCCCAGGTTGTAATGCACCCATAGGGCTCATAACCTTATTTATGGCTCTTAAATCAGTTAACAGTCTCTTTTTCCGAATTACAAAGACAGGAGAATTCCAAGGACTTTTAGAAGGCTCAATATGTTTTTGAGCTAACTATTCTTTCACAAGAAGATGAAGGCCATTAAGTTTCTCTATTGGAAGGGGCCATTGATCAACCCATACAGGTGTATCAGTGAGCCAAGTTATGGGCATCGGGTAGCCCTTCTGTTCAATGGCCCCTATGGTAAATTTTCTTGGCTGGAATTTTGTTGATTCGGGTCAAACCCAAGTCCCTTACGATCTCTCTTTTTTCTAGTATTGTATTGCATGTCCATATACAAAGCTTTTGCTTGTTCTGACAAAGTTAGGAATGTGAATAAAAGCTCCCCATTGACTAAGCAAATCACGTCCCTATAAGTTAATACCCATATTAGCAACATAAGGTTGCAAGATAGATTTTTGTCCATCTGGACCCAACACATCAAATATAGTTGTACTTTGATATATGTCAGTCATTGTTCCAGTACAGTAAACACAGTGGATACTTTTTGCAATGTCCAGGATTGAGGCCAATAGCACTTAGCAATAATAGATACATCCACACCCGTATCTACCAATCCGAAGAACACTTTCCCAGTAATGGTAATAGTGGTTTCTAGTCTATCATCACCCACAAAAGTCTGCCAATAAATTTTACTTCCTGTCGATCTAAAAACTCCTTTTCTATTAAAAGGAAGGGTGGGTGGTTTATAGAACGGGAGCAGCAATAATTTAGCAATCCTTTGTCCCACATTAATCTGAACTTGGCTTACATATTGCACCATAACCTTTATCTCTTCTTTATAATTATTATCAATGATTCCAATCTGTACGAACAGTCCCTTCATAGTCAAATTACTTCTTCCTATTCTAAGACCAACAGTCGCAGGAGGCAAAGGCCCTCTTACTCCAGTAGATATAGTTTGCATACCCATTCCTGGTGATATAAGCTTAGATTCCATAGAAGGAAGATCTACGGCAGCACTGCCTCTTGTAGCAGCTCTTAATTTGGAAATTGGGATGCATGTTGCTGACCGGATATTATTTGGCCAGGCTCATGTTGTCTGAGGGCCCTGAGCTAGGCCCGCAAAGTGGTTTCCCGACCTGAGTGGAGTTCTATTTTTATGAAATTTAGATTTACACTCATTAGTCCAATGATAACCTTTTTTACACACAGGACATATTTTAGAGGGATTCTGTTGTCTTTTACTATAAGAAGATTGAGCTAAGTAAGATTGACATTCTTTCTGATAGTGGACAGGCTTTCCCCACTTAAAACAATTCCCTTTTTTCCTCTCTTCCTTTGCACTACCTTTAAATGCTGTGGCCAATACTGCCATTTGATGAGTTGTAGAGCCAACATCTTGGCAAGCTTTAATATAATCTTGAATTGACCCTCCTGCAGCCTTTAATGGTCGGATTGCTTTTTTACATTCATTGTTAGCCTGGTCAAAAGCAAGTGTTAACAAAATTAACTCTCTTGCTTCTGGTATCTCAATTGTTTCCATCAAAATGTCAGTTAATCGGGCTACAAATTTTACATATGGTTCATTAACTCCCTGGATCACTTTGGCAAAAGATTGAGTAGGTTTGCCAGGTGCACAAATCCACTTCCATGATGCCAAGCATGAATTGCGCACCTGGGTTATGGCTTGATCATCATATTGGAACTGTCTTTGAATTCCAGACCAATTACCTATACCCAATAACTGTTCAGCAGAAATAAGAACGGGAGGATTCTGTACTGCATGACGATGTGATATCATGTTAACTTCATCAGTCCACCATGTTTTAAATTGCAAAAATTCAGCAGGGTTTAAAACAGTTCCGGCCAACATGTCCCAATCCCAGGGGATAAACTGGTCAGCTTGAGCCATCCCTTGCACGAATCCAAAAGTATAAGGACTATTAGTTCCAAATTGAGCACAAGCTTGTTTAAATTCTTTCAAAATTTTAAATGGCAAGGGTTCATGATGAAAATTATATCCCCCCTTGAGGGTTATTTCTATCTGGAGGAATTTGTTGGATATTTACTGGAAAAGCTGTTAATAGTTGCATTGCTTCTGGATCCCGCTGCCAAGATCCTTGTAACAGGCAACGCATCAACAGAGTAGCTGGAACTGGATTAGGTACAAATATATTTTTTGTATATGGACTGGTATCAATGGCATCTGTGAATATTCCTGGGGCTGTAGGCATTGTAACCAGTGGCAGGCACCATAGGGGCTACATTACACAAATTAGGGTAAATGATAGCTTTAGAAACATTCTATTTAGACATTTGCTTAGGCAGGAAGGGGTTAGTTTTTTTTCCATTGGGATGCTCATCCTCGTCCCTGTCCTCCGTTTCCTCCCTGTCCTCACTCTGATGGCCTATGTCATGCGGCTCTCTAGAAAAAATGGTAATTTCTTCCTCCTCGGCTTCAGACTGCAGCGGATCTAAGGCTGCTGCAATCTGTTGCCCTAAAGCCCACACTGACAATGGTATAGTTTCTCCTTTTTGGTATGCTCTACATAGTGCCTTCATTACCTGTTTCCACTGTTTAAGATTTAAAAGAGTCTTTCCTTGTGGGTGAAACCAGTAACAGTGTTCTTGTACTAGAGCAAAAAGTTCAAGTAAATCAGCAGTTTTTACTGAGACTCCAACAGTATTTAAAAGAGTTTTAGTACCTGTGAATATTTTTCCAGATGTCCTGGTTGATTACCCATACACTGATGCTAGCAGAAAACAAAATTAATTAAGATTCTTACCACTGTATTGTCAGACTCGAGTCACCTTTCGATGGATGCCTCAACCTTTCAGGAAGGTTTTCAGTTTCCGCATTCCCAACACTGCCACGGAAGAATCTCTGTTGCAGTTACTTCTTCGGGTCCCATGTTGGGTGCCAGATGTCAGAGTTGTGGACCCGAAGGGTATTGGGAATGAAAGACAAAGAGAGATTGGGATCAGGGGATCTGAGAGCATTGAAGCCTCAAGCTCATCAGACGAATTTATTGGTCCCAGGGGCTTGCTTATATACCCCAACCAATCGTGAGAAGCAGCAACCATTCTAGATAACTATTACCATTATCTCATTCTTAATAGTACAGTGGATTAGATAGTAACCAAAGTTCACAATGTTCTATTATGTTATTGAAACAAATATACTCATAAATCTTGTTGCCCAAGTTGTTTCCGTACTAGCAAGTCTTGGTTCCACCAGAATGTTACATCTCCCTGGGAGATTTATGACCTGTACATATACCTCTAGGGACAGCATGACCCAGTGGTCAAGGAAGTAACTTGCTATTATGGAAACAACATGCCTTTGTTTCCCACAAAAGAGGAGGGCTGAACCCTCACAGATATTGCCCTCCATCTTGCTTCAACACATGGCAACTGACTTTGGGTGAGGACGTAACCTTGAGCTGGACTCTTTAGGGCCTTGTAACTGTAAGTTTTTAACCCAAATAAATACCATTTTAAAAAGCCAACAGATTTCTGGTAATTTGCATCAGCACCCCTTTTGACTGACTAATACACACAAAAATTTATACTTGAATGTTTATAGCAGCATTATTTACAGTAGCTAAAAAGTGGAAACAACTGAAATGTCTATCAACTTGTGGATGCATTAACAACGGAATTTCCTCAGTGTCTACATACTTTCTTTTTCTTTTTTTTCTAATTATTAAGCTTGTCTTCACAAAAGTTTTAGACAGTAATTCATATATACAATATACGGTACTCCCACATATGATGATGTGGCTGGAGAATGGCCTTGAATAAAAGGGTCAACTCAGACCAACAGAATATCTCAGCCTACATGTAATATCAGGAGTTAAAAAATGCTTTTTGACCTTGAAATGGAAAGGGCAAATGACTTTTTATGGCTATGAGTCTCCAAAAAAGAGCTGGGAGATCATCAGAGAGGTTGCCCTTATGCACACTTCAACAGAGTCCCAGAGACAGGTAAAGTAGATACAACCCCAGGTATTGGTACTTGTGAGGGCTACAAAGACCCACAGGTTCTATGGTCATAGCAGATGGAGTTCAGTGCCATGTCAGTTGGCCCTACTTTGGAGTTTGTGTTCCTGAGTGCTATGGAGTTGGAATCAGATGTGATCTTTGTTCACAAGCCTCTCCTGTCGCTTTTACCAGACCTGTGGTTGGCACTGGGGTTTAGTGTATACTCAGGGGACCTGAATCTCTGGACTGACCATGTGATAGCCAGGCCCTGAGCCTCGACAGACTTGCAACTCCTATCCTCTGGTTTATTGGACTTACCCCAGCCAGCTAACAGGAAGGTGAAGGTCAACCACCACACCAAGGAGCCAAGAGTGCCTACAACTGCAAACAGGAGAACTGCATCCATCATCCAAGTGGAATCTAAGCACCCTCTTGATACAGAGGTGGAGTGGACATAGCCATTCCAGGGTCCACAAAATGGAGGGGTGGAGTATGGACTGGAGTGGACTTGCTGATGCCCTATTCTGGAATTGCTGTGATTAGTGATGGAAGTAAATGTGGCATTGAGGTGGAGAAAGTGGCCATGATGGCTGCTGGGGGTGGGGAGTGGGAAGAAGAGATGTGATGTCAGGGTATTTTCAGGACTTGGAGTTGTCCTAGGTGGTACTGCGGGGACAGTTACTGGACATTGTATGTCTTCCCATGCCCCGCTGGGTGGACTGGGGGAGGTGTAAACTTAAATGTGGACCATTGACCATGTGGTGCAGAAGTGCTCAGAGATGTGTTCACCGAGTCCTGTGAGAGTCCCATGATGTGGGAGGAGTTGGTTGTTGTGGGAGGAGGGGGGTGAGGAAGGTGGGAGGGTATATTTTTTTAATGTAACATTAAAAAATAAATAAATAAAGACTAAAAAAGACTAAAAAAAGTAAAGTTAATCCATTAAAAAAAAAAAAAACAGTGGAATTTTATTTAGCCATAAAAAGGAATGAGGTACTGGTAAGTGCTACAACAGGATGAACCTTGAAAACATTATGTAAAGTGAAAGAAGCCAATCACAAAAGACCACTTACTGGATAATTAAATTCATATGAAATGAAGAGAATAGGAAAATCCATATAGAGAGAAGGTAGATAAGTAGATTAGATTAGTGAGGGAGTTTGGGGTAGGGGTAGAGTGACTTCTAACAGTAAGGGGTTTCTTTAGGGGTAACAAAAATATTCTGGAATTAGATAGTAGTGATGGTGGCACAACTCTGTGAATATATTAAAACTGGACTGTACATTTTTAAATAGTACATTTTATTGTATGTGAAATTTGTCTCAATAAAACATATGTTGGGGGAAAAAAAAGAGAGATACAGATTCCCAATGCCACCTGACAAGAATTCAAGTGGACACAGAAGAACACACAGCAAATGGACACAGAGAACAAACAATGGGGGCGGGGGGGTAGAGAAATAAATTTTTAAAAAAAGAACATCCCTTAAGCATTATATATTTTTTGAAAAAGATATAGACTGCTAGAATGGATAAAAAAAAAAAAGTGCCATCCTTATGTTGTTACAGGAGAACTCAGCATAGACCCAGGGATAAAAAACAATTGAAAGTGAAACTTTGGAAAAAGATATTCCATGTGAATAGTAACAAAACAGAGCAGGTATAGCTGTACTAATACCAGATAAAACAGACTTTAAATGCAAAAAAAGTTATAAGAGATACAGAGGTCATTACATATTAATAAAAGGGACAATCCACCAGGATGATATACCAGATAAAATATCTATGCACCTAACCAGGGTGCCCCAAAATACATGAGACAAACTCTGGGGAAACTGAAGGAAAAAACAGACGTATCTACGAATAATCATTGGAGACTTCTACATACCACTCACACCATTAGATGGAACATTAGACAGAAGATCAACAAGGAAACAGAAAACTTGAAAAATATGATAAGCAAATTAGACCTAACAGACATATACAGAATGTTACATCCAAACTCAGCAGGTTATACATTCCTCTCAAGTGTCTAAGGATCTTTCTCCAGGTAGATTACATGTTAGGGCACAATCAACTCTCAGTATATATAAAAAAGTTTAAATTATACAGAGCACCTTCTCAGATGATAATGGAATGAAACTGGAAATCAATAATAGATGGGAAAAAAGTAAATTCACTAATGTTTGGAGGCTGAAAAAATATACTCATAACTAATCAGTGAACCAAAGAATACATTGCAAGTGAAATCAGTAAATGTATTGAGACAAAATGAAAACAAGAATGCAGCAAAGGCAGTCTTGAGAGGGAATGTTATAGTCCTAAACACCTATATTTAAAAAAAGAAAAAAAGAAAGAAAGAGAGCTAAACTGAAAGATCCAACTCAACAACTGGAGAAACTAGAAAAAGAACAGCAAACCAACCCCAAAGCAAGCAGAATGAAAGAAATAATAAAGATTAGAGCAGAAATAAATGAAAATGGGGGGGGGGAGGGGAAACAGTAGAAAAAATCAATAAAACCAAAAGCTGGTTCTTTGAGAAGATCAATAAAATTAACAAACTCTTGCTAGACTATCAAAGAAAAAAAGAAAGAAGATGCAAATAAATACAATCAGAAATAAAAGGGAGTAGTTACAACTGACCCCACAGAATTAAAAAGATCATAAGAGGATATTGTGAGAAGCTGTATGTCAACAAACTAGACAACCTAGATGAAATGGACAAATTCCTAGAAATGCACACAAACCACCTACACTGATGCTACAAGAAGTACACGAACTTAACAAACCAATCACATTAAAAGAGATTGAATCCATCATCAAAAATCTCCCAAAAAAGAAATGTCCAGGACCAGATGGCTTCACAGGTGAATTCTACCAAGCATTTCAAAAAGAAATAACACCAATCATCTTTAAACTCTTCCCAAAAAATTGAAGAGGAGGAAAAATTACTGTATTAGTCAGCCAAAGAGTGCTGATGCAAAATACCAGAAATTGGTTGGTTTTTATAAGGGGTATTTATTTGAGGTAGGAGCTTACTGATACCAGGCCATAAAGCATAAGTTACTTCCCTCACCAAAGTCTGTTTTCATGTGTTGGAGCAAGATGGCTGCCAATGTCTGCAAGAATTCAGGCTTCCTGGTTTTCTCTCTTCCTGGGTTTTGCTTCTGTCTGGGTTCAGGGTTCCTCTCTTCCCAGGGCTTGTTTCTTTCTGGGCTCGGGTTTCTCTCTTCCTGGGGCTTGCTTCTGTTTCCTCTGTGAGCTTACTTCCTGGGACTCCAGCTTAAGATTTCAGCATCAAACTCCAGCATCAAAACACCAACATCATAAACCCTCAACTCTGTGCTTGCCATGTCTTTTATCAGTGTCATTAGGGCCAGCTCTAATGACATGGCCCAATCAAAGCCCTAATCATAACTTAATCATGCCAAGGTTCAGACCAGATTACAAACATAATCCAATATCTATTTTTGGAATTCATAACCATATCAAACTCGTACAATTACCAACACATTTTACAAAACCAACATCACCTTAATATCAAAGCCACATAAAGACACTACAAGAAAAGAAAATTACAGACGAATCTCTCTAATAAACACAGGAGCAAAAATTCTCAATGAAATACTTGCAAATTGACTCCAACAGCATATCAAAAAACATATACATCACAAGCAGTTAGGATTTATCCCTGGTATGCAAGGCTGGTTCAACATAAGAAAATCAATCCATGTAATGCACCACATTAACAAATTGAAGGGAAAAAAAACACATGATAATCTCAATTGATGCAGAAAAGGCATTTGACAAAATCCAGCATCCTTTTTTGATAAGAAAACACTTCAAAGGATAGGAATAGAAGGAAAATTCCTCAATATGATAAAAGGCATATATAAAAAATCTACAGCCAACATCATTCTCAATGGGGAAAGGTTGAAAATGCCCCCTCTAAGATCCAGAACAAGACAACAATGGCCAATTCCACCATTGTTATTCAATGTTGTACTAGAAGTTCTAGCTAGGGCAATTAGACAAGAAAAAAATTCAAGGTATCCAAATATGCAAAGAGGAAGTAAAACTCTCACTATTCATGGATGACAAGATCCTATATTTAGAAAATTCTGAAATATCTGCCACAAAGCACTTGAGCTAATAAATGAGCTCAGCAAAGTGTCAGGATACAAGATCAACATACAAAAATCAATAATGTTTTTGTACACTAGTACCGAACCATCTGAGGAGGAAATCAGGAAATCCATTTACAATAAAAACAAAAAGACTCAAATATGTAGGAATCAATTTAAACAAAGTACAGGAACTATATGCAGGAAACTACAAAATAATGCTAAAAGAAATCAATGAAGACCTAAACAAATGGAAACACATTCCATGTTCATGAATTTAAAGACTAAATATCGGCGGTGGACTTGGCCCAGTGGTTAGGGCGTCCGTCTACCACATGGGAGGTCCGCAGTTCAAACCCCGGGCCTCCTTGACCCATGTGGAGCTGGCCCATGCGCAGTGCTGATGCACGCAAGGAGTGCCGTGCCACCCAGGGGTGTCCCCTGTGTAGGGGAGCCCCACGCGCAAGGAGTGCGCCAGTGAGGAGAGCCACCCAGCAAGAAAGAGAGTGCAGCCTGCCCAGGAATGGCACTGCCCACACTTCCCGTGCCACTGACGACAACAGAAGTGGACAAGAAACAAGATGCAGCAAAATAGACACAGAGAACAGACAACCGGGGGGGGGGGGGGTGGGGATGGGGGGGACAGGATTAAATAAATAAATAAACCTTTAAAAAAAAAAAAAAAAGACTAAATATCATGAAGATGTCTATCCTACCCAAACTGATTTATAGATTCAAGGCAATACCAATTAAAATTCCAATAGCCTACTTTACAGAATTAGAAAAGGCAATTACCAAATTCATTTGGAAGGAAAAATGCATCCAAGTAGCCAAAAGAATTCTATAAAAGAAGAGCAACATGGGAGGATTTTTAGCCATTTATATATCTGCCTTACCTTGAAACACATTACAAAGCTACAGCGGTCAAAACAGCATGGTACTGGCATAAAGATAAACACACCAATCAGTGGAATAGAATTGAAAGTCCAGAAATAAACCCTCACCTATATGGTCAACTGGTTTTTTACAAACCTACAAAGTCCATGTTAATGGGGCAAAACAGTCTCTTCAACAAATGGTGCTGAGAAAACTGGATATCTATAACCAAAAGAATAAAAGAGGGCCCCTATCTCACTCCCTATAAAAGAATCAACTCAAAATGGATCAAATACCTTAATAAAAAGGCCAGGATCAGAAAACTACTAGAAGAAAATGTAGGGAAACATCTCGAAGACTTTGTAGTAGGCAGTGGTTCCTTGGACTTTACACCCAAAGGACATGAGTCAAAAGAAACAATAGATAAATAGGACTTCCTCAAAATTAAACAGTTTTGCACATCACAGGACCTTGTCAAAAGACAGCAGACTCAATGGGAGAAAATATTTGGAAATCACATATCCAATAAGGGTTTAATATCCATGATATATAAAGAGATGTTATAACTCAACAATAAAAAGACAAATGGCCCAATTAAAAAATGTGGAAAAGATTTGAACAGATACTTCTCCAAAGAAGATATACAAATGGCTAAAAAACACATGAAAAAATGCTCAAAATCACTAGCAATAAGGGAAATGCAAATCAAAACAACAAAGAGATACCATCTTACTCCCATAAGACTGGCAGCTATCAAAAAATTAGAAGATACAATTGTTGGAGAGGATGTGGAGGAATGGGAACACTCATCCACTGCTGGTGGGAATGCAGAAGGATCCAGCCATTCTGGAGGACAGTTTGGCAGTTTCTCAAAAAACTAGCTGCAGATTTGCCATATGACCCAGCAATTCCACTGCTGGGTATATACCCAGTAGAACTGAAAACAAGGACACAAACTGATATAGGCACCCAATGTTCATAGCAGTACTATTCACTATTGCCAAAAGTTGGAATCAACCCAAATGCCCATCAGAGAATGAATGGATAAATAAAATGTGGTATATACATACAATGGAATACTACTCAGCTATAAGAAAAAATACAGTACAAACATATGTGATAATATGGATGAATCTTGAGAACCTTATGTTGAGTGAAGAAACCCAGGCATTGAAGGACAAATACTACATTACCTCAATGATATGAAATAAGTAAACCAAGCTGTCTCACAGAACCAGAGACTGGATGATAAACATAAAGGAAGTTGGGGGGCAGAGGAAGCTTGCCACATGTCACATACATGGGTGAAATCTATGATAAACTGGAGGTAAATATTTGTACAGGGAAGGGATAAAATTGGGGCATAAGGATAACTTTTGGTGGGGCTTTGTGGGCTTGAGGGGGTCTACAGATGGGAGGATGGGTCAGATGGCCCAAGAAATTGGAGGGAGGATGGGGGGAACATTTGAACATAGGAGATTGTCAGGTATGTGGTTGAAATTATTATGTAGAGAAAACTCTTTAGAAAATATAATACAGAAGGTTACCTGTTTAAGATGCTTGAGGGGGGCATCTGACACAGGGCAAGCTTCTAGGTAGTGTGTGAATGCTCATTTTGTCATAGTAGGTTATATCATTCGGTGGAGACCCATACAATGAGAGTGAAGGTATATCCACATCCTGGGAAGGACTGATGTTCTCAAACAAAGGAAATTGTATCTCTCGAGAGAATTGGTGGCTCCCAATGGGTTAGGGCAGTCACGTATGTCAAGCCCTCAACATTGTTGCAAGTATCTCTGAATATGGTCCTTCAAGTAATGAAGATTGATTGTCATGGTGGGCCCTGAGGGGAGGGGGAAAGAGGTGTTGAATACATGGAATCAATTTAACTGTGGGGCAATGGAAGTGTTCCACAAGATCATGCAATGATAGCTATAGGACATGTTAAATTACACCAAAAATGTATAAAAGTCTATAGGCTAAAATGTAAAACATAAGATAACTAAAAATTCAGAAAATTGTATAGTCTAAAATATAAACCATAATGTAAACAAATGAAACCATGTTTGAAAGCTATTGTTCAAAATCTGTACATCAGCTGCAGCAAATATAATATGAACATGTAAAAAGATCACTGTTAGGGAAGGGACCAAGGGTTTGATGTTGGATATGTGGGAGTACCATATATTGTATATGTGAGTTACTGTGATCTAAAACTTATGTGAAGACAAACTTATTAGAAGGAAAAAAAAGAAAGGATGTAGACACTGAGGAAGAATCAGAAGAAATTGCCTTGCCACTGTACATACAAGGCAACACCTATAGCAGTGATGAAAGGCAAAATGTCAAAAACAAAGCTTTTTCATTTTTTCATTTTTTGATACCCCAATTTATTTTTTCCTTTATTTAATTTTTCTAAATTACTATGTATTCTATATCTAACCTTTAAACCCATCACGATATTCCATTTTACTATTAATGGAACCTGACAATATATTGGGTTTCCTTTTTGAAGAAGTTTGGGACTACAGAGAGGTTCTACTATAGTGGGGGAGGAGCACTTGTGTGGGGTGTTTTTGTTGGGGGGCACATGGTTGGGAGGGAATTCTCCAGGTCATGTATACAGGGTACATAGAAAGGTTTGGATATTTTCATAGTGGTTTCAGATGGAAACAACAACTGAGAGAGTATTGAGTTCCCGGCCAGGGGAGCTCTATTGCATTCCCCAATGGAACAGCAACAATCTGCCAAGTGCAATGGCAAAGACCAACAAAGATGGATGGTCCAGAGATGAGCCCTTGATACTGATGGCTCTAATTATGAGCCTGTGTGCCTGAAATATGAAGTAGGGCTAGAGCTGCAGGGCACCTAAGAGTTACCTCCTGAGAGCCTCCATGTTGCTCAAATGTGGTCAGTATCTAAGCCAAACTCAGCATGTAGATGCATTGCCTTCCCCCCAGAGTGGGACATGGCTCCCGGGGATAAGCCTCCCTGGTGCTGAGGGATTACGAGCAAGCACCAGCTAATGATGTAACTAGAAAAAGATCTTGAATAAAGGGGTCACCTCAGACCGGCAGAATATCTCAGCCTACATGTAATATCAGGTGTGAAAACATGCTTTTTGACTTTGGATAAAAGGGGGAAATGGAAAGGACAAGTGAGCTTATATGGCTATGAGTCTCCAAAAAAGAGTTAGGAGGTCATCAGAGGGGTCGCGCTTATGCACGCCTCTGCAGGGTATCAGAGACAGCCAAGGTAGATGGAAATTTAGGTACTGGTTCTCCTGAGGGTTGCAGAGACCCACAGGTTCTATGGTAATGGTAGATGGCTCTGGAGTTCAGGGCCATGTCAGTTGGTCCTACTTTGGAGTTTGTGTTCCTGAGTGTGATGGAGTTGGACTCAGATATAACCTTTCTACACATGCCTCTTCTGTTACTTTTACTGGACCTATGGTTGGTGTTTGGGTTGGTGTATACTCAGGAGACCTGAATCTCTGGACTGTCCATATAATGGCCAGGCCCTGAGCCTCAGCAGACTTGCAGCTCCTACCCTCTGGTTTGTTGGACTTATGCTGGCCGGTTGACAGGGAGGTGAAGAGGGTCAACCACCACACCAGGGAGCCAAGAGTGCCTACAGCTGCAAGCAGGAGAATTACATCCATCATCCATGTGGAATCTAAGCCCCTTCTTGATGTAGAGGGGGACTGGACATGACCATCCCAGGGTCCACAGGATGGAGGAATAGAGTATGCATTAGATTGAACTTACTGGTGTTCTGCTGGGGAACTATTGTGATTAGTAAGGGAAGAAATTGTAGTAGTGATGTAGAGAGGGTGGCCACGGTGGCTGCTGATGGTAGGGAGACGGAAGAAGAGATATGGTATGGGGGCAGTTTCAAGATTTGGAGTTGTCCTGGGTGGTGCTGCAGGGACAGATACTGGCATTGTGTGTCCTGCCGTGGCCCACTTGGCGGACTAGGGGAGAGTGTGGACTACAGTGTGGACCACTGTCCATGTGGTGCAGTGGTGCTCCAGAATGTATTAGCCAGGTGCAGAGGATGTGCCATGATGATGAAAGAGGTTGTTGATGTGGGAGAGGTGGGGTGGGTGGGGTGGGATGTATATGGGGACCTCATATTTTTTGAATATAACATTAAAAGAAAATAAAGAAGAAAAATAAATAAATAAAAGATAAAGAAAAAAATGGGCATAAGACTTGAATAGACATTTATCCAAGGACAGGACACAAATGGCAAAAAAACAATGTGAAAAATGCTCAACATCACTAATGATTAGGGAAATACAAATCAAAACTACAATGAGATATCATTGCACAGCTATTAGAATGGCCACTATTAAAAAGACAGAAATACAAGTGTTTTAGAGGATGTGGAGAGATAGGAACACTTATTTACTGTTAGTGGGAATGCAGAATGGTACAGTCACAGTGGAGGACTGTTTGGCAATTCCTGAAGAAGCTGAATATAGACTTGCCTGTGACCCTGCAATACCACTACTGGGTATATACCCAGAAGATCTGAGATCGGTGACACGAACAGACATCTGCTCACCAATGTTCATAGTGGCATTATTCATGATTGTCAAAAGTTGGAAACAATCCAGGTGTCCATCAACAGAAGAATGGATAAACAAACTATGGTGTATTCCCACGATGGAATATTATGCAGCTGTAAGATGAAATGAAGTCGTAAAGCATATGACAATATGCATGAGCCTGGAGGACATTATGTTGAGCAAAGCAAGCCAGTCAAAAAAGAACAAACACTGTATGATTATGTTACTTTGAACCAAATACCTTGTGTAACATATTGTATGATTCCATTTGTATAAAATATAAATATAAATCAATTTATAAAGATGAATTTTGATTAGTGTCTATGTAGGGCTAGGGAAGGCATGCTAAGGGATGTGGAGTTTTTCTTTTTGGAGTAATGAAATTATTCTAAAAGTTTTTGTGATGATGAATGTGCAACATTGTGATTACACTAAAAGCCACTGATTATGCACTTTAGATCAAGTGTGTGGTATATGAATATATCTGAATAAAACTACTTAATAAATAATTGTGCAAAAAAGACAGAGACATCCACCAGTTAATGGATGAGTTACAACTAAAAAAGGATATGCACCTCCTTTTTAGTGACAGGTCTCTCATGATAAGTAGATAGAAAGGCAGAAAATGGCTGGTTTGTGGTTATATATTACAGGCAACATTAATCTCAGAGGAGATCATAAAAGCTGTAAAAAAACAGAGGCCTGAAATGCTGGAAAACCCAAAGACAAACCATGACAAAATAGTGAGGATTATGAGTTTATTAGTGAATTTTATGTTCTTCTGTTAGTGTGTCTACCTTTTTATTTGCATCTGTTTGTTCAATGTATACACACACATACACACACACATATCAGTAAATGAGTAATTTTGGAGCCCAAAATTAGAAAAGTCAAGCAGGATGAAAATGTCACATAGAAATCCGAATATAAAAACTATTGGAAGGGGAAGCGGTTATGGCTCAATCAGTTGGGCTCCCATCTACCAAATGGGAAGCTGTGGGTTCATGTCCCAGGACCTCCTTCTGAAGGCAGGCTCACCCACATGCTGCAGAGAGAGCCACAGGCCCACAAGCACTGCGGAGAGCCGACTCAGCAAGGTGACGCAATGAAAAGGGAGACAACTTAAAAAAAAATACAGAAGACTGCATAGCAAATGGACACAGAGAGCAGACAACAAGCAAGCCACAAGTGGGGGAGCAAGAATAAATAAAAATAAAATGCAGACACACAGAAGAACGTACAGTTAATGGACACAGAGAGGAGACAGCAAGCAAGCCACAAGGAGGGTGAGGAGAATAAAAAAAAAAAAACTAGGGAAACAGACTTGGCTCAATGGATAGAGCGTCCGCCTACTACATGGGAGGTCCGCGGTTCAAATCCAGGACCTCCTTGACCCGTGTGGAGCTGGCCCACATGCAGTGTTGATGCGCGCAAGGAGTGCTCTGCCATGCAGGGGTGTCCCCCGCATAGGGGAGCCCCACATCAAGGAGTGTGCCCCAAAAGGACAGCCGCCCAGCACGAAAGAAAGTCCAACCTGCCCAGGAGTGGTGCCACACACACGGAGAGCTGATGCAGCAAGATGATGCAACAAAAAGAAACACAGATTCCCATATTGCTGACAAGAATAGAAGCGGACACAGAGAACACACAGTGAATGGACATAGAAAGCAGACAACTGCGAGGGGAGAGGGGGGAGATAAATAAATAAATAAATAAATCTTAAAAAAAAAAACTATTGGAAGAAGAAGGTTTTTCCTAGACTCTTCAGGGTCTTCTTAAGAGCTATTGGGAGAAGGGCTAGGTGTCACAAAATAGGGAGATGTGAGTCTATCTTAGAACTCTGTCTACTAGGCTTGGAAATTAAGGATGATAGGGACTGAGGGAATGTTATAGAATAAATCTTGCTTGGCATAGTTTATCCTGTAATTCCCCAATTTATATATATTTTTAAATCTTGGTCAGAAGCGGATATGGCTCAAGCAATTAGGTTCCCATCTACCATATAGGAGGTCCAGGGTTCAATACCTGGGGCCTCCTGGTGAAAGCAAGCTGGCCCAAGCAGAGTGATGGCCCGAGCTGGAGTGCTGACCCACATGAAATGCTGGCCTACACAGAGAGCTGGTGCAGCAAGATGGTGCAACAAAAAGAGACACAGAGGAGAGACAATAAGAAATGCAGCAGACCAGGGAGCTGAGGTAGCACAAGAGAATGAGCGCTTCTCTCCCACTCCAGGAGGTCCCAAGATTAGTTCCCAGAGCCGCCTAATGAGAATACAAGCAGACACAGAAGAACACACAGTGAATAGATACAGAGAGCAGACAATAGGGTGAGGGGGGTGTAAATAAATAAACCTCTAAAAACAACTATTTTAAAAAGTCTTGGAATGAGAATAAGTCATAATCCAATTGCCAAATTTCAATAAGAAAAGAGAAAGCCCTTGAAAGCTATGAAAAGATTTTTCTAAATTATAACTGAAACAAATTAAACAATTATAATATATTCCAGATCCTGGTAGTCAGTATGCTTTTGAGGTTGTTCACAATTTTAGAATATTATGAAAAAGAGGTTTAGTATCCTGTGAAGAAGAGAAAAAATATTTCTTCCATAAACTATAATTCTTTCAATATTATTCAACTTGCATATAATCTCCATAGGTTTATACAAACACTAATAAAATAAATTAGCATTATATTTATTAGATCTTTAAGAATATGAAAATTATAAGTTTGTATTTAATGAAATTAAGCTAAAGAAGACAAAGTACTTCTGTCCTAAGGTAAAATGACTAGTTTTTTCACAAAACAGAATGAGGGAAGAGGATATCAAGCAAAAAAAATTCCATTTACAATAACCACTAAAAGTATCAAATATCGAGGAAGAAAATTAACCAAGGATGTAAAGGACTTATAGGCAGAAAACTACAAAACATTACTAAAAGAAATCAAAGAAGTCCTAAATAAATAAAAGAATATTCTGCTTTCATGGATTAGAAGGCTAAATATTGTAAAGATATCAATCCTACCCAAAGGAAATTACAGATTCAATGTAATCCCAACCAAAAGTTCAACAGCCTTCTTGGCAGGATGGAAAAGCCAATCATCAAATATATATGGAAGGGTAAGGAGTGCTGAGTAGCCAAAGCCATCTTGAGAAAGAACAACAAAGTTGGAGGATCACACTCCAAGATTTTAAAACTTATTACAAAGCTACAGTGATCAAAGCAACATACTACTGGCACAAGGACAGATATATAGACCAATGGAATTGAATTAAGAGCTCAGGAATAAACACCCTCATTAATCACCAATTGATTTTTTAAAATATATTTTTATTACAAAAGTTGTGAACTTATGAAACAATCATGCATATGCACAGAATTCCCATTCAACAACCCTTCAGCAACGTACCAAGTCATTGTGGAACATTTGTTACAGATTATGAGACAGAATCTTCAGACTATTACCACAACTATGGTCCATAGCAAACATTCGGCCTATTTTTTCCATATCCCTCCCCTCCATTATTAACTCAGTACAACTTTAATCACCAATTGAAATATTTTGGGGGGGACCAGGGACTGGGGATTGAACCCAGGACCTCATATGTGGGAAGCTGGTGCTTACTACTGTGCCACATCAGCTTCCCTGAGTTGGTTTTTTCCATTTGTTTCGCTTGTTATTCATTTCGTTGTTGTTTTTTTAAAGATTTATTTTATTTATTTCTCTCCCCTCTGCCCCCCCCCCCCAAGTTGTCTGTTCTCTGTGTCTATTTGCTTGTTCTTCTTTGTCCGCTTCTGTTGTCAGCAGCATGGGAATCTGTGTTTCTTTTTGCTGCATCATCTGTGTGTCAGCTCTCCGTGTGTGCGGCACCATTCCTGGGCAGGTTGCACTTTCTTTCACGCTGGGCGGCTCTCCTTATGGGGTGCACTCCTTGCACATGGGGCTCCCCTACACGGGGGACACCCCTGCGTGGCACGGCACTCCTTGCGCACGTCAGCGCTGCGCATGGGCCAGCTCCACATGGGTCAAGGAGGCCCGGGGTTTGAACTGCGGGCCTTCCATGTGGTAGACGGTCCCCTATCCACTGAGCCAAGTCCACTTCCCTGTTGTTCATTTTTGTTTTTTCAGGAGGCACCAGGAGCTGAAACTGGGACCTCCCATGTGGGAAGCAGGTGGTCAACCATTTGAGCTACGTCTGCTCTCCAATTGCCAATTAATTTTTTTTTTTCTATCTGGTTGCCTCATTGTCTTTTTTGGTGCATTGGTTTGCCATGCAGGGGCCTGCAACTCTCTGTCACACAGGGAACTGCACCTCACCATGCAGATCTGGAACACCTTTTTTCTTTTTTTAACCCTTGTCCACCATCTGGTAAATGGGAGCTCAATTGCTTGAGCCAAGCCACTTCCCACCAATTGATTTTTGACAAAAGTGCCACATATATTCAGAGGGAAAGAACAGTCTCTCAACAAATGCTTACAGGAAGATTGGATATCCATATGCAGAAAAAGGAAGGGAACCCCTACCTCACACCATATACAAAAATTAAGTCAAAATCTATCAAAGACCTAAATATAAGAACCAAACTATAAAACTCCTAGAAGAAAACATAGGGAAGCATCTTTAGGACCTTGTGTTAGGCAATAGTTTCTTGACCTTATACCACAAGCACAAGCAACTAAAAAAATTTAGATAAATGGGACCTCATCAAAGTTATAAACTTCTGTGCATCAAAAGGCTTTATTGTGAAAGTAAAAAGACATCCTACACAATAGAAGAAAATACTTGGAAAACACATATATGATAAGGAATTAATATCCGGAATATATAAAGAAATCCTACAACTCAACAACAAAATAACAACACAATTTTAAATATGGACAAAAGAGTTGAATAGATATGTCTCCATTGTATAGATATGGCCAATAAGTACATGAAAAGATGTTCATCATCATAAGTCATTAGGAAAATGCAAATGAAAACCGCAATGAGACACCATTCCATACCCACTGATATAGTATGATGGTTAAGTTCATGTGTCAGCTTGACTAGTTATAGTGTCCAGTTGTTAGGTCAAGCAAGCACTGGCCTGATTATTTTTATGAGGTTATTTCATGGATTTAAATAATCAGTAAGTTGATTGCATATGGATGATTACATCCACAATCAACAAAAGAGATTGTCTCCATCAATGAGAGAAGTATCATACAATAAGTTGAAGGCCTTAAAGGGAGAATTGATGATTTCAGCAGTTGGAAGAATTGTCATCTCTATCTCAGCCAGTCATCTTCTTCTGGGGAATGTACCAAAAGCTATCAGAATTTACCAGCTGTGGCCTGTCCTATGGAATTTGGACTTGCCATTCCCCACAGTAGTGTGAGACAACTCCTACAACAAATCTCATATTTACATTATAAATCTATATATCCTATTGGTTCTGTTTCCTTGGAGAACTCTATTACAAATGTCTATTAGTTTTCAATTAAAAATGGGAGATAAAAAGCATTGGAGAAGATGTGGAGAAATTAGAACATTCCTTCATTATTTGTGCAGGCTCTGTGGAAAACAATTTGGTTGTTCCTCAGAAAGCAAAGTGTACAGTTACCATAAGATCTAGCAACCCCTCTGCTAGGTATATACCCAATAGAATTGGAATCAGGAACAGTGAAGAGATATTTCACTGATGTTCAGAATGGCATTATTCACAATTGCCAGAAGATGAGCGGAATTCAAGTGTCCATCAACACATGAATAGATAAACAAAATGTGATATATACATACAACAGAATATTATTCAGCCATAAAAAGGAATAAAGGTCTTATTCATGTGACAACGTGGATCAACTTGAAGATGTAATGTTTACTGAAAAATGCCACACAAACGGACAATTACTGTATGTTATCACTGCTATGATATAATGAGAATATGCAAATTCATAGAATCAGAAACTAGAATACAGGCTACCAGGGGCCAGAGTGGGGGTATAGAATGGGGAGTTAATGCTTAATCTGTACAGAATTTTGGGGGGAGTGATAACAAAAGTTTTGGTAAAGGATTGTGGTACTATGACCTGGCCCGCAGGTCAAACAAACCGGCACCTGAAAGAGGGAGTGGGAATTGGGGGACAAGAGGCGAGAGAAACGGGAGACAAGACAGGATTCTGATCAAGTCTCTGTTTATTGAGGGTAGAGCATCAGAATATATACTAAGGGGAGGGTATTAGCAGGGGGTGATAGGCTGATGAAGCGGCTCTTCCATATAAGGCAATAAAATGCTGTTACACCACTTGCTATAGGTTGGGAGTCTTCAATGCTGGTCATGGCTTCAACATCTTGTTGCGCAGGCGCGACACTTTTTGCCCGGGAAACTGGGGAAAGGGGAAGAAGAAGGCGGAAGCACAGGGGTGGAGTAGGCGTACTTATGAAAACCGCCATGTTGCTGGAGACCGCAAATGCACGTAGCTCCGGGCGGCTCCCCACAGTACTAGTAACACAAGACTGTACTTATAATTAACAACACTAAATTGTGTACTTCTATGTGGTTAAAGGAAAAATTTTAAGTTGTATATATGTTACTAGAAGAAATTTAGGAAAAATACACATAGAACTGTACAACACAAACTGTGGCCCCTAATGTAAACTATGGACTATAGTTTTAATAGTACAATTATAATAATAGGGAAGCAGACTTGGCCCAGTGGTTAGGACGTCCATCTATCACATGGGAGGTCCGCAGTTCAAACCCCAGGGCTCCTTGACCCGTGTGCAGCTGGCCCACATGCAGTGCTGATGCACGCAAGGAGTGCCCTGCCACGCAGGGGTGTTCCTGCATAGGGGAGCCCCACGCGCAAGGAGTGCGCCCCATAAGGAAAGCCGCCCAGTGCGAAAGTTCAGCCTACCCAGGAATGGCACCACACACATGGAGAGCTGACACAACAAGATGACACAACAAAAAGAAACACAGATTCCCAATGCCACTGAAAACAACAAAAGCGGACAAAGAAGAACACGCAGCAAATAGACACAGAGAACAGACAACTGGGGCAGGGGGGAAAGGGAGAGAAATAGATAAATAATCTTTAAAAATAATAATAATAATATTCTTTCATCAATGGTAACAAAGGTATCACACTAAGGCAAATTGTTCATAATAGGGGGATATATGGGAACTCTATTTTCTTTATGATTTTTCTAAAAACCTACAACTTCACTAATAAAAGGAAATTTTATTTTAAAAAGCAAACTATGGTAACACTGAGTAGGATAACTCTCACCAAGTCCTGATTGTTTACATTCTGAAATCTCATTCTGCAGAATAGCTCCTGTATATTCAAGGATGTCACCCAGTATTTCTTTTTTTTTAAAGGTATATTTTTTATTTATTTCTCTGCCCCCCCCGCCCCCTCCCCAGTTGTCTGCTCTCTGTGTCCCTTTGCTGTGTATTCTTCTGTGACTGCTTCTATCTTTAACAGTGGCACCAGGAATCTGTGTTTTCTTTTTGTTGTGTCATCTTGTTGTCTCAGCTCTCCATGTGTGCGATGCCATTCTTGGGCAGGCTGCACTTTCTTTCGCTCTGGGCTCTCCTTTCGGGGCGCACTTCTTGCGCCTGGGGCTCCCCTATGCAGGGACACCCCTGAGTGGCAGGGCACTCCTTGCGCGCATCAGCACTGCGCATGGGCCAGCTCCACACGGGTCAAGGAGGCCCGGGGTTTGAATCGCGGACCTCCCATGTGGTAGACGGACGCCCTATCCATTGGGCAGGTCTGCTTCCTTGTCACCCAGTATTTCATTCCTCCCTTCAAGTGTTAGTTTGATATTAACCTTCAACAGAGCATATACAAATTAATAATTATGCATTCCTTTTACTTGTGTTTTTAGAACATAATAAAAAAATGGATTTTAGCTTAAGTTTATTGACTTTATCATACAAATTATTATATGTCTTTGTTTCTTTTATGTTTCTTCGATTCATTAATCTATAGAGATATTTAATAAAGAATTGAGAATTCAAAAATATTAATTATAGTATTAGCAACACCTGTCTGTGAGTGACTGACTCCTTAGAGAAATAAAGCAATTTAAAAAATACAATAAAAAGTAAATACTAAAAACAAGCATTACTCTAAAAAAAAAAATCTTAGCAACCAAAAAACAATTTTCATTTCAAATTCAAACAATTATAAAAAGAAAGGAAGTGTTGCTGTGGTATAATACATCTATAAAGTTATAATAATTTAAACACTAAAAAATGAGCTAACAAAAATTATTATATAACAAAATGGTGGAAGATTGAAGAGGGGACATGTCTGTGAGTGTGGCAGTATATGTGAGTAAAGGCCCTAATTGTCATTATCCATAGTTGCAAGATAATAGATAATATCAACTTCAAAGTGAAGAAAAAGAATCATTATTATATTTAGATATAAGGAGGCAAATATTAGGAAAAAACTGCTAGAATACATAAAGCTGAAGCCCAGGAAAGTAAGCTGACAGAGGAAACAGAAGCAAGCCCCAGGAAGGAAGCCTGAACCCTAGCAGACATTGGCAGCCATCTTGCTTGAACACGTGAAAATAGACTTTGGTGAGGGAAGCAACTTATGCTTTATGGCCTGGCATCTGTAAGCCCCTACCCCAAATAAATACCCCTTATAAAAACCAAAAAAAAAAAAAAAAAGAATATATAAAAGTACTTGTTTTGGGGAGTGCAATCTTGCATGGAAGTAGTAGGGCAGGGAACTTTTATTTTTCTTTCACTGTATAGAACTATTTTGCTATTTTTCAAGTACCACATATATCTATAACTTAGATTTTAATATTAATTTTATTTTCAGTTATTGAATATAATTTAAAATCAACCAAGTTCCAGCACTGAATTAGGTAGATTTTGATTTTTCTGTTTTATCAATGAATATTAGACTGTTTATAGATATTCTAAACCTTAAATCATACGCATTTTAAAATATGCTAACAGATGGGAAGTTATAAACTATACTATATTGTTTATGGAAGTCTCTAAAATGTAATATTATATAATAAGCAATGCTACCTTTAAAATTTTTTTTTATTGACTTTGTAATAATATTACATTGAAAATATATATGTGAGGTCCCATTCAACCCCACCCCCCCACCCCCCCTCCCCCCCCCCAACAACACTTGTTCCCATCATCATGACACATCCATTGGATTTGGTAAGTACATCTTTGGGCACCTCTGCACCTCATAGACAATGGTTCACATCATGGCCCATACTCTCCTCCATTCCATCCAGTGGGCCCTGTGAGGATTTACAATGTCCGGTGATTACCTCTGAAGCACCATCCAGGGCAGCTCCATGTCCCAAAGACGCCTCCACCTCTCATCTCTTCCTGCCTTTCCCCATACCCATCGTCCACCATGTCCACATTTTCCCAATCCAATGCCACCTCTTCTATGTGGACATTGGATTGGTTGTGTCCATTGCACCTCTATGTCAAGAGGAGGCTCAGATTCCACATGGATGCTGGATGCAATCCTCCCATTTTCAGTTGTAATCACTCTAGGCTCCATGGTGTGGTGGTTGTCCTTCTTCAACTCCATCTTAGCTGAGTGTGGTAAGTCCAATAGATCAGATTGTAGGTGCTGGAGTCTGTTGAGGCTCAGGACCTGGCTATCACATTGTCAGTCCAGAGATTCAAATCCCCTAAATATATCTTAAACCCCAACATTAACTGCACCTCCAGCACATTAGCATGAAAGTCTTATGAAGGGAGATCCCATCTGAGTCCAGATTCATCACACATAAACACCATTTCCAAAGAGGGGCCATCTGCCCTGGTAGTTAACCCCATCGGCCATGACCATAACTCCCATGGGTCTCTTTAGCCCTCAAAGGAACCAATATCTGGGGGTTGTATCTGCTTTATCTGTCTCTCTGACTCTGCTCAGTTGTGCATGAGGGCAATCCTTCTGCCAGCCTCCAGACTCTTTTTTAGAAACTCGTAGCCATATAAACTCATTTCTCCTTTCCATTTCCCCCTTACTTTAGGTCAAACAGCATTTTAAAGTCATGGTATTTTATGTAGACATGGATATTCTGCTGATCCGCATTGAACCTTCCGTATAAGGTCATTTTCCAGTTGCATCATCAGTTGGTAGTTGATAGTGGTCCCTCGTTGCCAGGGAGGCTCATCCCCGGGTGTCATGTCCCACGCTGGGGGGAAGGCATTGCATTTACATGCTGAGTTTGGCTTCGAGAGTGGCCACATTTGAGTAACATGAAGGCTGACAGGAGGAAATTCCCAGGCACAATGTTGCTCTAGGCCTTGTTCTTATTTTAGCTACCTTTAAAATTTGATAATTTTTCAAAATACCATTATAAAACAAACTAAAAAATGGGTCCTATCATATTACCGATTCATAACCCAATTTAGACAACATTAATTTTATTAACCAAGAAGAGGAGTTACTCATTATATTATTAAGGTTCAAGTCAACCTTTATTTTTTAACTCATTCTCAATAGGTAATTCACTGGGAGAAATAGGCTTTAAATTGTTTCTCTTTTGTAATAGGTCAAGTTTTATTGACTTTAATATTTTAGAATCTGTATACATTTTGGTTGTCTCCTTGACTGTAAAAGAGTCTTCAATTTATTTTGATAAATAAAAATACACTTAAATTTCTGTGCAATAAAGAAAGAAAGAGAGAATTAAGAAAAGAAAGAAGATAGAAAGGAATAAATAAAGAAAAGAAATGTTTTAGTTACTACAAATTCCTGAGAGCAGGCCAGTTCATGACAAAGAAGAATTAGGAAATTTTTCTGCTATCCTCCTACATTGTTCTCCCTACCTACCTTAATATTCATTCAAGCTTCAGTTAATTAGAATTCAAGCAGAAACGATCAGCCAAGAAAAACTAAAGTACGATCTTTTTCCAAATGCTGCTCTTAAACAATAGAATAAAGTTGTATAAGTCACAAAATTTTACATGGTTAGGTTATGAACACTGGAATTTTGCTTATTGCCAGAATCTTTGGAGTCATTAGGAATCCTATTTATTCATAAATCTAATTACTCACCCCATTGTTTTCTTAAAAATAAATACCCTAAGTTCATCTCATCTCTTTCTCTTCCTCTCCCCTCTCTTGCTATTTCTTTCCCTTACCATTCTCTTCCATTCCTATTTCTTTCCCATTTTTTTCCCCTTCCCTTCTTGGTACAAGGTGATTAAGAGGTAAAGGGGACCAGTGGTGTGCTCATAGGCACCCAAAATGCAGGAATAAGGATAGGGAGCATAAAAGGAAGGGTGTACAAAGATGGTAGATGAAGGAGACAGTGAGACTGGCAGATTGATACAGTGTGAGAAAATAAGTAACTTGAGAAAATGAGAAAATATTTTGAAAAATGAGTGCTAGATTTCTCATTGTGGGAGAAGGTATTTACCAAATGGAGAGGAGAAAGACCAAAATGAACCTTGAAGTGTTGGGTATGAATTAGTGCTATTGGCATGTGTAGCAGTTTGATATGGTTATGAATTCCAAAAACAGATATTGGATTATGTTTGTTCACTGGTCTGTACCTGGGTGTGATGGAATTATGATTAGGGCTTTGATTGGGCCACATCATTAGGGTGTTGAGTCCCCACCCCTTGGTGGGTGGGGACTCACAGATAATAGGCATGATAAAGGACAGAGTTGAGGAATTTTCATGTTGGAGTTTGATGCTGAAGCCTTAAACTGGAACCCCAGGAAGTAAGCTCACAGTGGAAGGAGAAGCCAGCTCCAGGAAGAGAGGAACCCTGGGCCCAGGAAGAAGCAAGCCCTAGGAAGACAGGAACCTTGAACCCAGAAAGAAAAAAGACCCTGGAAGGGAGGAACCCAAGAATCCTGAACCCTCATAGCCTTCAGCAGCCATCTTGCAACAATACATGGAAATAGACATTGGTGAAGGAAGTAACTTAGCTTTATGGCCTGTTATCTATAAGTTCCTATCCCAAATAAATACCCTTTATAAAAACCAAGCAATTTCTGGTATTTTGCATTAGCACCCCTTTGGCTGACTAATACAGCATGAAAGCATGGTTTTAAGAGTTTCTTCAGAACAGCTATCTTCAAACTATTCCTTCCTCATCAGGTGATGAGCTGATTGGCACTTTTGACAGTGTTATAGAGATTTCAGTTACTATAGAAAAGGGTGAATGATCTTTTACTTTTTGTTTTCCTTTAAAGATCATAAACCAAAATTAAAGACTAAAAGAAGAGAATATCTTACATAGAGATTTAATTTTAAAAAAACAAAATGATAAAACATTTTATTTATTTATATTAAAATTTTCAAGAGACTATAGAAATCAATCAAATAAAATTTACTTCAGTGTACAATAATGAATATTTAATGTAACATATAATATTTCAGTATATATATGTCATGCTGCAGCAAATGCAATAGGAAAAAAAACCAGCAGACTTAGTGCAGGGAAAAAATCTCCAGTGGAAGTTGAAAATAATAATCTGGCTGGCAGTAAAATCACACAGCTGGTGCCATTTAGGGAATAGAAAGAGAAAAACATTCAGAAGCATAGTGATGTTCATTTAGAAAGTGCTCAAAAAATTTCAGTTTCTTAAAAACATTTTTTGTAATGTGAAACTTCAGCTTTCCCCATAGATTTAACAATTCTAATTGTTTCTAATGGAATTTTTATTTTAGAACTTGAAAAATATGATAACGAAAACATAGTATGATTAGGGGAGAATAGAAAATGAGAGGGAAATAGGCCTACCAGTAATTAAAATATATTACAAAATAACAATTTTTTAAAGTATGGTAGTAATATTGGAACAGAAAACCACTAATGAATAAAACAGAGGGCACACAAATATGCTTTGTTATAGAACTTAATGTGAAAGAAAAACCAGAAATCAATGGTGAAAATATTCAACAAATTGTAACTACAAGAATTTTGAGAAAAAAAATGAATTTAGATATTCACCTCACACTATGTTTCCAAATAAAATCCATATAGCTCAAATTGAATATTAGAACCTTAAAAATTAAAACCAAAAGAGAAAAATAAAGTGAATATTTGTCAATAATCTGATGAAACTTATTAAACTTATAAACAACATAATATTGACAATATAAAAATGTTGCGTGTATGCACCTAGAAAAATTAACCAAAATATGAAAGTAAATAATAAACTGGGAAAAGCATTTTAACAGGAAAAATGACAAACAAAAAGGGGGCTATTTCTTTACTTTATGTGAAGTTCACACAGTGCAATAAAAGAACTATAAATGAGCAATGGTATCAGCTAGCAATTCTCAAAGGAAGAAATAAAAGTAGCTAATTAAAAATGAGTTTAATAAAACAAAGAAATGCTGTAATTTAAACAACACCATTTCCACATCAAAAACCAAGTTTGGAGTGATTGTGGGAAAATGACAGAATAGGGAGTTTCAACACTCAATCCTTTCACCAAAAAAGCTATAAACAGGCAGGAACTGCCTGAAACACTATTTTGAAACTCCTGAGGCCAGAAGAACACTGTACAACATTCAGGGAAGAGTGGAAGAGGCTGATAAATTTCGATAAAGAACAGCCAATTGCTCTCTCTGTGCAGAGGTTACTAGTGCCTACTGGCACCCAAACACCTGTCTATTTTGCTGGTGACAGAAAGGGCCATAAAAATTCTTTTCCCCAAGAACAGGGTTGGGCATGGCTGATCACTGATCATGACTTTTAATTAGTAAATTTGTATGGCTAGGGGCTGGACTTTGAAGGCAGTTATTTTTTCAACCCATCCCAGACAAAGGCAGAGTCAGCCATGTTTCAACCCACCTGGACAAAGGGGGTGGTAGCCATTGTTTCAAACTGCCCCTAACTGGTTTGAGTTTCATGAGATGTCCCAACGGAGTCAGGGGCAGAAACATAAAACACTACCCTTCCTCAGGACTACAGGGAACAATTGAAAATCTGCATTTGCTGGGCAGTCTAGGAAAGTTCAGCTTTAGGGAGCTGTTGCAGAAGCTCTTGGCACCGTTTCTGATCCTCTGCCATGGGCATATTAGAGTTTTGTTGGTGTCTGGACCTGCTATGGCTGGAAAAGACTGACTTGAGAAAGTCTTCACCAGTGTGCCCATCCTCCCAGAACTTACTCTCTCTGTGTTATCACCAGCTGGTTACAAAACCAAGAAACAGAAATCTCAGGGAATAAATTCCAGAGGTAACACTTTAAAATATTAAAATATCCAGTGTGCAGCAAATGAGTACAAGACCAAGAAAGAAATAGGAAATGAAGGCCCATCCGAAGGAAGAGGGAAAAATCTGGAAAACACCATTGAAGAAGATGAGAATGTGGACATACCAAACAGAGCCTTTAAAACATGATATTATAAACACTAAGGAGATGAAGGAAAGCACTGTAAAAGAGATAATAGATATCAGGAAAACAATGAATGAGCAATATAAAAGTTTAGTAAAGCAATAGAATTTTTAAAAAGGAACCAACGGAACTAGTGAAGACCACAATGAGTGAAATGGAAAATTCCCAGGAGCATTTTAAGAGCAGATTGGAGCTAGCAGAAGAAAGAATCAGTGAATTCAAAGATAAAATACTTGAAATGAGTCAGACTGAGGAACAGAAAGAAAAAAAGAAATATTAAAAGTGAAAAGAAGGAAGCAGATGTGGCTCAAACAATTGGACTCTCATCTACCATATGGAGGGTTCCTGGTTCAATTCCAGGGGTCTCCTGGTGAAAAGCAAGCTGGTCTAAACACTGCAGAGAGCTGGCTGGCCCATGAAGAACGGAGAGCTGGCAAAAAAAGATGATGCAGCAAAAAAAGACACAGAGGAGAGACAGTGAGACACAACAAACCAGGGAGCTGAGGTGGCTCAGGCCATTGAGGCACTCTCTCCCATGTCTGAAGGTCCTGGGATCAGTTCCCTGTGCCTCCTAAAGAAAAGATGAGAAGAGAAGACAAGCAGACACAGAAGAATGTGAAGCAAATGGACACAGAGCAGACAGTGGGCACAAGCGGCGGGCAGTGGGGGGGTGGGGTGGATGGATAAATAAATTTTTAGAAAGTGAAAAGAATCTAAAACAGCTATGGGATATGTTCAAGCATGCCAATATATGTGTTATTAGAGTCCCAGAAGGAGAAGAAAGAGAGAAAGGGGCAGGAGGAATAGTAAAAGAGAACATTACAAACTTAGCAAAATACTTAAGAGGCACATCCAAGAAGTTTAAAGAATACCAAACAGAACTACTGGAGTTGAAACCTCAATTCCCAGGAGAGTTTCTAGAGCAGATTGGAGCTGGCAGAAGAACGAATCAGTGAAGACAAAGACATGACACTTGAAATGAGTCAGTCTGAAATACCCTGTCATATATTGATTACACTATCAAATGCAAAGGGCAAGGTTAAAGTTCTGAAACCTTCAAGAGAAAAGTGCATTGTATATAAAAGAGTCCAAATAAGATTGAACGTGATTTCTCATCAGAAACCAAGGAGGCAAGAAGTTGTTGAAATACTTCAAGTGCTGAAGAAAAACAACTGTCAGCCCAAAATTTTGTATCCAGTGAGACTCTCTTTCAACAATAAGTAGAGATTAACACATATTCAGATTAAAAAAAAAAAAAAGCTGAGGGAGTACATAAACCCTAGACCTGTCCTACAAGTAATGCTAAAGGTAGTTCTTCAAACTGAAAGGAATGGACAATAGACAATGAATCAAAGCAACATAAAAAAATAAAGGTCTGTGATAGGTAACCATTTGGATAATTATAAATGTCAATATTATTGTATGGTATTGTTTGGTATGTAACTGCACTTCTTAATTCCTACAGGTACAAAAATGCAAATGAATAAAAAATAATGATAAATTTAGGTTTTAGGACATACAATGTATAAAGCTGTAAATGGTAACAGATTAAAAAAATGGTGGGGGCAAAGAAAATATATGTGCATGGAAAATATATGTGCATATAGGAAAAATATATGTGCATGGTGTTGAAGTTAACTTGTTATCAAACTAAATGTGATTGTTTTATATTTATGGTGTCAAATTTTAACCCTAAGATATCCACAAGGAAAAAAGAAGAAAAATAGATGCAGATAGAAATGAGAAGGCACTCAATATGGTAAAATACAAGAAAGCAAATAAATACATGAGTAGGCTTTAATGGAGTACAAGTGCAAAAAAGGTGTAAGAATTACAAAGGCTAATAGGAAAATGGGAGAAGAAAGGTCTGTTTTATCAGCAGTGACTTTAAATGTAAATGAATTAAGCTTTCCAGTCAAATGCAGAGATTGGCAGAATAGATTTTTTAAAAATTACCCAGCTATATGCTGTCTGCAAGAGACTTAAAGTCAAAGATACAAGTAGGCTGACAGTAAAAGGATGGGAAAAATACACTATGGAAGTAATAACCAAGAGAGCTGGGGTGGCAATACTAATATCAAATAAAATAGACTTTAACTCAAAAACAGTTATGAAGGGCAATAATAGTCATTGTATACTGACAGAGAGAACAATTAAACAGAAAGATATAATACTATAAATATATACACACCTAAGAGCAGAGTCCCAAAATATATGAAGCAAATACTGACATTTTGAAGGAGAAAATGATAGTTTTACATTAATAGTAGGAGACATTAACACTCCACTCTCAATAAAGCATAGAACATCTAGTAAGAAGATCAATAATGAAGTACAAGAATTGTGTATCACACTAAACCCAGGAGACCTAACAGACATATTTAGAATACTGTTATCAGTGAAAACAGAATACATATTTTTCTCAAGTGCCATGGATCATTCACCAGGATAGACCATATGTTGGGTAACAAAACAATTCTCGATAAATTTAAAAATACTGAAATTATATAATGTATAATATATTCTTTGACCACATCAGAATGAAGTTAAAAGTCAATATCAGGGAAGTAGATGTGACTCAATGGATAGAATGTCCACCTACCATATAGGAGGTCCAGGGTTCAAACTCAGGGCCTCCTGGCCCATGTGGTGAACTAGCCTATGCGTAATGCTGCTGCGCACAAGGAGTGCCATGCCACACAGAGATGTCCCCCAAGTAGGGGTACCCCACGTGCAAGGAGTGCGCCCCTTAAGGAGAGCTGCCTGTGCAAAAAGTGCAGCCCGCTCAGGAGTGGCGTCGCACACACAGAGAGCTGATGCAGGAAGATGACACAACAAAAAAGAGACTTAGATTCCTGGTGCGGCTGAGAATGCAAGCAGACACAGAAGAATACACAGCAAAAGGACACAAGAGAGCAAACAATGGGGTGGGGGTTAGAGAAACAAATAAAAATAAATCTTAAAAAAAAAGAAATCAGTAACAGAGGGAGAAAGGGAAAATTCACAAATATGTGGAAACTGAACAATATATTCTTATACAACCCAATGGGTTAAGAAGAAATCAGAAGTAAAACTAGGAAATATCTTGAGGAAATTAAAATGAAAATACAGGTGTATTAGTCAGCAAAAGAGGTGCTGATGCAAAATATACCAGAAGCCTATTGGCTTTTATAAAGTGTATTTATTTGGGGTAGGAGCTTACAGATACCAGGCCATAAAGCATAGTCTATTTCCCTCAACAAAGTCTATTTCCTTGTTGGAGAAAGATGGTTGTCAATGTCTGCAAGGGCTCAGGTTTCCTGGGTTCCTCTCTACCCAGGTCTTGCTTCTCTCTGGGCTCAGGTCTGTTTCCTCCACAAGGTCAGCTGTAGACTATGAGGTTCTCTAGGCTTGGCCTCTCTCCACAAGGTCAGTTGTAGACTATCAGGTGAACAGCTCTGTCTCTCTGGGGTTTCTACTGGGTCTAAGGAGCCATTTCTAATCCTTTGTGTTCTTCTCCTGGCTCAGGTCCTCTCTTCCTGGGGCTTGCTTCTCTTTCCTCTGTGTGCTTACTTCCTGGGGTTCCAGCTCAGGACTCCAGCATCAAACTCCAAATCAAAACTCCAACATCAAAATCTCCAACTCTGTCTTTTGCCTGCCTTTTATCTGTAAGTCCTCACCCACCAAGGGATGGGGCCTCAATACCCTACTGACATGGCCCAATCAAAGCCCTAATCATAATTTAATCATGCTCAGGTACAGACCAGTTTACAAACATAATCCAATATCTATTTTTGGAATTCATAACTATATCAAACTGCTACAACAGGATACCAAAACTTATGGGGTGCAGCAAAGGCAGTGCTGAGAAGGAAGTTTATAGCTCTAAATATTTACATCAAAAAATAGAGGCATGGCTCACCCTGCAGCATGCCCAGGGTACAAGCCTCAGGTCGTGTACTTCACTCATTTTCTTGTCTCTTTATAAACTCTTTACTCCCTTGCCCACCAAAAATAAGAAATAAAATAGAGATCACCTAGAGCAGAGAGGGACAAAGGAGAGAAATCACGTCTACAGAACTGTGAGTTGAAACCAGCAGCTGCTGCTGCCAGTACCCTCCTCCCCACAAAGGACACTTTAGGATTCTTGGACCTCTGGGCCTGTAGCCAAAGACAAAGGAGGCTCCAGAGATCTTCCACCCCAGGAAAGGGAAGAGAGAAGGACACAGCCTAAGGCTGACTCAGCTTCTGACCCATAACTTTGTTCTGCTGTGTCCCACCAGTCATTCCAGGCTGGGTGGGACCACACCACAGTTTGCTCTGGGAGTTGGCACAGGACTGGAGAAATTCAACTGTTTCAATCTCCCTCTATTCTAGAAAGGACTGATGGTTGAGGAAAGGAGAGAGAGAGGGACACAGCCTAAGACTGACTCAGATTTTGCTAAAGAATTTGGTCTGCTGCATCCCAAGTGTCCTTCCAGCTTGGGTGGAGCCATGCCAATGTATGCGTCAGAGGCCAGCAAGGGGCTAAAGATATACGACCCTCCTGATATCCTTCTCTACAAACCAGTAATAATTGTTGAGGACTCAGAGAGGAGTGGAAATATTTCCAAGTTAGGAGAAGGGAGGGGGCTACCAGAGAAGGCTGGAAAACTGTCTCAGAGAAAGTTTGAATTACAAGGCTCTTAGCCATCAGGCAGGAAGCTCTACCACATTGATGCAGTCTGTGTAGCAAGAAATACACTCTGACCAGGCATTGAACTGAGAGCTTCCAAAGAGCACCATCGGCTGGCAGACCAAGGAGGTGCATGCCAGAAAATGAAAAATAAGAAGGCGAGGCTTTTTCCGGCCTCTATAGCCTCCCTTTCCAAGGTCCTAGGAATTTAGTCTACAACCACTTTTGAGCAACTAACAGGGACAATCTTAATAATTCAGGTCAAGCCAAGAATCAAAGAGCAGTGGTAACACACAGCCTCCTGCCACTAAATCCCTACAAATGAGAAAGAAATTGAGCATCTGAGTAAACTATGTCCTAATCAGATGCCTATATATGAGCAAAAAATTATGAGCCATACTAAGGAAATAGAAGACATGGCCCAAGAAAGGGAATATATCAAAACCCCAGAAGACTTACAGGATTTGAGAGAATTAATCAGTGAGATGTTCACAAATTTCCAAAATCAAATTAGAGTTGAAAGACAATATGGTCAAAGAGATAAATGACATCAAGAAGACATTGAGCAAGTACAAAAAAGAATTTGAAATCCTGAATAGGAAAGTAACAGACTCATGGGAATGCAAGATGCAATTGGTGAGATCAAAACTACATTAGAGGTATACAACAGCAGACTCAAAATGATAGAAAAGGAATGAGTGATACCAAAGACAGAACAGCTGAAACTGAAGAGAGAAAAGAACAGAGAGAGAAAACAATGGGAAAAAATTGAACAGGAGCTCAGAAAGTTAAATGACAACACAAAATGCAACATCATACATGTCATGGGAGTTCCAAAGAAGAAGAAAAGGGAAAGGGGGCAGAAAGAGTATTTGAGGAAATGATATTTGAAAATTTACCAACTCTCATGAAAGAAATGAACTTACATGTCCAAGAAGTGCACTGCACCCCAGTCAGAATAAATCCAAATAGACCTACTCCAAGACACATACTACTCAGAATGTCAAATGTCAACGATAAAGAGTTCTCAGAGCAACAAGGGAGAAGCAAAACCATCACATACAAGGGACGCCCAGTAAGACTTAGCACAGATTTCTCTTCAGAAATCATGGAGGCAAGAAGACAGTGGTATGATACATTTAGGACACTGAAAGAGAAAAACTACCAGCCAAGAATTCTTTAACCAGCAAAATTGTCCTTCAAATGTGAAGGTGAGTATGAAATATTCACAAACAGAAACTAAGAAAGTTTGCAAAAAATAATCCAACTTTGTAGGAAATATTAAAGAGAGCACTAGAGTCTGAAAGAAAAAGACAGGAGAAAGAGACTTAGAGGAGAGTATAGAAGAAAGAACAGAAAGAAAGGATAACCAAAAGAGTAAAAAGACAGACAAAAAGATGAGATGACATATGAAAGCCAAAGTAGAAAATGGTGTAAGCAAATAATGCATTTACAATAATATCATTGAATGTGAATGGATTAAACTCCCCAATCAAAAGATACAGCCTGACAGAATGTATAAAAAAACATGTGCCATCCATATGCTGCTTACAAGAAACTCATCTTAGACCAAGGGATTCAAAATGACCAAAAGTGAAAGGTTCAAAAAGGTACTCCACACATATAGTAACCAAAAAGATCAGGGGTAGCTATACTAATATCAGAAAAAAACAGACTTTAATTGCAAAAAAAGTTATGAGATACAGAAGGCCATTATATATTAATAAAAGGGACAATCCACCAGGAAGATAAAACAGTAATAACTATCTATGCACCTAACCAGGGTGCCCCAAAATACATGAGACAAACTCCGGGAAAATGGAAGAGAGAAATAGACATCTCTACAATAATCACTAGAGACTTCAAACATGCCACTCATATCATTATATAGAAAATCAATAAGGAAACAGAGAATTTGAACTATATGATAAATGAGTTAGACCTAAAGACATATGCAGAATGCTGCACCCAAACTCAGTGGGTTATACATTCTCTCAAGTGCCCATGGATCTTTCTCCAGGATAGACCACAGATTAGGGCACAATGTAGCTCTCAATAAATATAAAAAAAGATTGAAATTATACAAAATACCTTATCAGATCATAATGGAATAAAATTGGAAATCAGTAATAAGAAAAAAGTAAATTCACAAATGTGTGGAGGCTGAACAGCACAGTCCTAAATAATCAGTGGACCAAAAAAGAAATTGCAAGTGAAATCAGTAAAATATTGAGACAAATGAAAACAAGAACACAACTTATCAAAACTTATGGAATACAGCAAAGGCAGTCTTGAGAAGGTACATTATTAGCCCTAAATGACTATATTTAAAAAAGAAGGAGCTAAACTCAAAGATTTAACTGAACAACTAGAGAAACTAGAAAAAGAACAGCAAACCAATTCCAAAGCAAGCAGAAGGAAAGAAATAATAAAGATTAAAGCAGAAATGAATGAAACTGAGAAGAAAAAAAACAATAGAGAAAATGAACAAAATCAAAAGCTGGTTCTTTGAGATCAATAAAATTGACAACCTTCTAGCTAGACTAACAAAGAAAAAAGGAGAGAAGATACAAATAAATACAATCAGAAATGAAAGGTGGGAAGTTACAATTGACCCCACAGAAATAAAAAGGATCATAGGAGGATATTATGAGAAACTGTATGCCAACAAACTAGACCTAGATGAAATGGACAAATTCCTAGAAATGCACAAACAACCTACATTGATACTATAAGAGATACAAGAACTTAACAAAGCAATCATATTTTTTTAAAGACTTATTTTTTATTTATTTCTCTTCCCCCTTTCCCTCCCCCCAGTTGTCTGCTTTTTGTGTCCATTCTCTGTGTTCTTCTGTGTTCACTTGTATTCTTGTCAGCGGCACCAGGAATCTGTGTCTCTCTTTGCTGCATCATCTTGCTGTGTCAGCTCTCCGTGTGTGCAGCGTCACTCTGGGCAGGCTGCACTTTTTGCATGCTGGGCAGCTCTCCTTATGGGGCACACTCCTTGTGTGGGGGGCTCCCCTATATGGGGGACACTCCTGTGTGGCATGGCACTCCTTGCACGCATCAGGACTGCACGTGGGCCAGCTCATCACACCGGTCAGGAGGCCCTAGGTTTGAACCCTGGACCTCCCATGTGGTAGATAGACGCTACTCTTTAAGCCAAATAGGCTTCCCAAAGCAATCACATTTAAAGAGATTGAATCCATCATCAAAAATCTCCCAGCAAGTTGGCTCAGGTGATTAGGCGTCCTCCTCTCGCATGGGAGGTCCCAAGTTCAGTTCCTGCTGCCTCCCAAAAAGAGAAAACCAGCAAACAACAGACACAACAAGTGCAAACAACAAGGGCATGGGGAAAAATAAATAAATAAAATAAATCTTTTAAAAAAACCCTCCAGGACCAGATGGCTTCACAGTGAATTCTAACAAGCATTTCAAAAAGAATTAACACCAATCCTGTTTAAACACTTTCAAAAAATCAAAGAGGAGGGAAAATTACCCAACACATTTTATGAAGTCAACATCACCCTAATACCAAAACCAGATAAAGATACTATAAAAAAAGAAAATTGCAGACCAATCTTTCTAGTGAACATAAATGCAAAAATTCTCAATAAATTACTGGCAAATTTAATCCAACAGCATATCAAAAGACTTATATATCAGGAAGCAGATGTAGCTCAAGCGATTGGGCTCCCATCTACTATATGGGAGATTCAGGGTTCAATTCCCAGGGCCTCCTGGTGAAGGCAAGCTGGCCCACACATTGAGCTGGCCTGAGCAGATGCTGGTGCAGCAAGATGACTTAACAATAAAGAGACACAGAAGAAAGACAATAAGAGAAGCACAAGAGATTAAGCACCTCTCTCTCACTCCAGAAGGTCCCATGATTGGCTCCCAGTGTCACCTAAAGAGAAGAAAAGCAGCTACAGAAGAATATACAGAGAATGGACACAGAGAGCAGACAATTGGGGATGGGGGGATAAATAAATAAATAAATCTTTTAAAAAAATAGTAAAATTTATACATCACAACCAATTAGGATTTATCCATGATGTGTAAGGCTGGTTTAACATAAGAAAATCAATCAATATAACACACCACATTAACAACTTGAAGGAAAAAACCATGATCATCTCAATTGATGCAGAGAGGGCATTCAACAAAATCCAGCAAAAATACTTCAAAAATAGAAATGGAAGTTCCTTAATATGATAAAAGACATGAAAAACCCACAGTCAACATCAAACTTAATGGGGAAAGGTTGAAAGTGCTCCCTCTAAGAACAGGAACAAGACAAGAATGTCCACTCTCACCATTGTTATTCAATATTGTACTAGAAGTTCTAGCTAGGGCAATTAGAAGAAAAGAAAATTAAAGGTATCCAAATAGGAAAAGAGGAAGTAAAACTCTGTTTGCAGATGACATGATCCTTTACTCAGAAAATCCTGCAGTATCCATGACAAAGCTACGTGAGCTAATAAATGAGTTCGGCAAAGTGGCAGGATACAAGATCAACAGGCAAAAATCAATATCACTAGTACTGAACAATCTGAGGAGAAATAAATGGGAAAATTCCATTTTCAAAATAGCAACAAAAAGACTCAAATACCCAGGAATTAATTTAACCAAAGAAGTACAGAACCTATTTGCAGAAAACTACAAAACAATGCTGAAAGAAATTTTAAAAGGCCTAAACAAATGGAAGACCTTCCATGTTTATGGATTGGAAGAATAAATATTGTGAAGATGTCAATCTTATCCAAACTGATTTTCAGATTCAATGCAATACCAATCAAAATCCCAACAGCTTACTTTAAAGAATTAGAAAAGGCAATTATCAAATTCATTTGGAAGGGTAAGTGCACTCAAATAGACAAAAGCATTCTGAAAAAGAAGAGCAATGTAGGAGGAATTTCACTGCCTCACCTTGAAACATATTACAAAGCTACAGTGGTTAAAACAGCATGATACTGGCATAAAGATAGACACATCAATCAGTGGAATAGAATTGAGAACCCAGAAATAAGCTGTCACCTATAAAGACAACTGGTTTTTCCTAAACCTACCAAGTCAATGTTAATGGGACAATGTTAACAGTCTTTTCAACAAAAGATGCTGGGAAAACTTGATATCTATAACCAAAAGAATGAAAGAAGACCCCAATCTCACTCCCTATATAAGAATCAACTCAAAATGAATCAAAGACCAAAATATAAAAGCCAGGGCCATGAAACTACTAGAAGAAAATGTAGAGAAACATCTTTAAGACCTTGTAGTAGGCGGTGGTTTCTTGGACCTTATACCCAAGCACATGCAACAAAAGAAACAATAGATAAATGGAACCTCCTCAAAATTAAACACTTTTTCACCTCACAGGACTTTGTCAAAATGATGAAAAGCCAGCAAACTCAATGGGAGAAAATATTTGGAAACCACATGTCCAATAAAGGTTTAATATCCATGATACATAAAGAGTTGTTACAACTCAACAATAAAAAGACAAATGACCCAATTTAAAAATGGACAGAAGACTTGCATAGACATTTGTCCAAAGAAGAAATACAAATGGCAAAAAAACACATGAAGATATCTTCAACATCACTAATGATTAGGGAAATTCAAATCAAAATTACAATGAGATATCATTTCATACCTATCAGAATAGCGACTATTAAAAAGATGGAGAAATACAAGTGTTGGAGAGGATGTGAAGAGATAGGAACACTTAACCAGTGTTGGTGAAATGCAGAATGGTACAGCCACTGTGGAGGACTGTTTGTCAGTTCCTAAAGAATGTGACCCTG
The DNA here is from genome assembly GCF_030445035.2 of Dasypus novemcinctus. Taxonomy (NCBI): domain Eukaryota; kingdom Metazoa; phylum Chordata; class Mammalia; order Cingulata; family Dasypodidae; genus Dasypus; species Dasypus novemcinctus. The sequence continues at coordinate 47,831,396 of NC_080683.1, forward strand.
CAATAATGCTACTGGGTATATACCCAAAAGAACTGAGAGCAGTGACATGAACAGACATCTGTACACCAATGTTCATAGTGGCATTATTCATGATTGCCAAAAGTTGGAAACAATGCAGGTGTCCATCAATGGATGAATGGATAAACAAACTGTGGTATATTCACACTATGGACTATTATGCAGCTGTAAGAAGAAATGAAGTCATAAAGCATATGATAACACAGATGAACCTGGACATTATGTTGAGTGAAGCAAGCCAAACACTGAAGGACAAATGATTGCATTACTATGAAAAATACATTGTGTAACATATTGTATGATTTTAAAAAAAGTATAAGTACCAGTATATTTAATTGAGAAACATATGTTTTTATTCAACTGTATTTTCTTTTTAAGTTTTTAATTGTTTATATTTTCAGTTATTAAATATACAAAATAAACTTTTGAAAAAAGATCCCAGATTTTTGTAAGAGAGTATCTTAGGGCATTACAACACTTTTAGTAAGTAATTTGGCAATATGCTTCAACAACTTTAAAAATATTCAAGTCACAACTGACCCTGCAGTATGCCCGTAGTCCGTGCCTCAGATCCTGTACATTTCTCATTTTCTTGTTTATTAATAAACTCTTTACTCTCTTGCCTACCCTAAAATAAAAAATATAAATAAAAAATTTATTCAAACTCATTGAATTCAGTAATTTCATTTCTGGGAATCTGATGGGGATAAAACACTAAAAGCAAAGGGATTTTCATTGCATTATTATATATTGAGAAGCAAAAACATCCACATCCACATTGCATTATATTCCACTATCTTCACTAATATGGTTTTACTATTCCACAGTCTTCATCAACATGATTTTATTATTCCAAGAAACTCTTGGAGGATAAAAGTTGGCAATAATTTTATTGTTCATTTTTAGAACATCCTGAAACTCATTTAAAGGATTATCAGATGGCTCAACTTTTCAATAGATAACATCAAACTTTTTCTTTCAGATTCTTTTTGATCCCTTAGACTCAAAAACTTTGCCTTGCCTGTCCTACAATCACCCCTAAATTATTATATCATAATTTTTACCCTGTTTTAGACAAGTCATTTTATTGAAAGACCTACCTTAAATCAGACCCCAATAAAGCCTTACAAATATCCAATTTTGCCTTCCCCTTCTGTGATGGTAATAAATTCAGCTTTCCTTCATCAGCAGGTTAACTTAGTGATTGGTATTTTGGGAGCAAGCATTCAACAATATGAAAGCAAAGAAACTAGAAACAGTATGTTTACTAAATGTCTAAGTAAAGGAAAGTTATTAAATAAAATGCAGGGCATTATCTCAAAGAAATAGAGAAATATGGAATAAGTGAGAAATGCTTAGTTATGTTAAATATAACAAACCTATATTTATAACATGATTGCAACTATGGGCTCCAGTTAAGAAAGAATGGAGGGATGGCACGGAGGAAAGGTGGAGAGTAAGAGAATTTCTCAATGTCTGCTTTTGAATGTTGCATCTGTAGGCTTTTTTCTGCATTTATTGTTTTCAAAAATTTTAATGAAGAATTTTCTTTTAGGAGATACTGGGGATGAACCCAGGACCTTGTACATGAGAAGCAGGCACTCAGCCACTGAGCTACATCCACTTCCCAGGAACTTTTTAATTAAAAAAAGATTTAACATACAAATTATAAGGAATTATAAGGAATCATTTTTTAAAATGATATTAACTAAAAATAAAAATAGGATTTGATGATATTTCCCAGGTTTGCATGCAAATTGTACAATAACTTCTATGGCATTGAATGGGAAGAATATAATTTATACAATGCTCTCTCTTCTGGCTACTGAAGCATTCCAGGGCCATCAACAATCAAAATCAGAAGACAATGGTCAGAGGACAACTGGTAAAGAAAGATCTGAAATAATAAATGAGGAAAATTACAGGACATTTAGATCAGACAGATATAACTCCTTGAATATAATCATCCCATCACATATTTTAAAATCAAGTAAATTTCCATAATCTCCATAAAAAATAGGGCCCTTCTTACTGTCTTGTATAACAAAATTATATTATCATGGGGATGCACAGCTTCTTTTTTAGATAGATAGATAGATAGATAGATAGATAGATAGATAGATAGATAGATAGATAGATAGATAGATAGATAGACAGACAGATAAATTAGTCTTCAGTGGGCTGCATGTTTCTGGGACTACGTGGTGAATCTCCAGAAGGTGGGGAAAAAGTGGCAAGTGAGAGACTGAGAAAGTGTGGATATGGAGACCATTCTTTAAGGCAGGGATTGAGAGACTCCTGGAAGTTTCAATGAGTTGGAGATAAAGGTGGGCAGAGTATTGTAATAAGAATTTCCATGGGTTAATTGGATGCCCTTAAATGTTTAAGAGACATGAATCAAGATTGGAATTTCTTTTGGTGCTCTTTTTTAAATGTAACACCAGTCCCATACTGAAACTCACAGGCCTCCTTTTGCTTCATTTTTGTTATAAACATTATGTTAAACTCTGGATTAGCAAGATAGTGTCAGTGCTTTTAAAATACATATACTGAAAAAAGGAAACAAGATTGAAAAGCCAGGCTGGATTTTTATCCATAGCTTATATAAAGGAAAGAGAAGTCCTGCATATAGTCAAGATGAGTAAAGTGATTGGAAAGCTGTGTTTGATGGTAAAGAAGAGATCCCTTATCTGGATCTACCATAGCCGGAGTGAAATATCTTTCCAACCACCCAACTCCCTTCACTCTGTATTCTATACTTACCAAACATTATTTGGTTTCTCAGTTATTTCCGTACCAGCAAATGAATACTAGATATCAGATACAAAAAATCCAGCAGGTAGACAAGATTTATCTTTTTAAAATTAATAAAGTGATCCCCGAGTGCGCACGCAGGCTCATGCACACACAAAACCACACACTGGCCTATGATGTGCTTGGCTAGAGTAAACCAGTTATTTTAAGAGTTGTGATTATTGAAGTTCCAGAATTCCAGAGAAAAAGACCACATCCCAGTCCTGTGGTAATTACCAGAATACAGTGCTGGTCAGTATATGTGAAACATTGCCACAAATATATTAAAAACAAAAGGTAACAAAGGAAAAAAACTGATTTTATGACCATTGAAAAACTACAGAGTATTCATTTTAAATTCTTTTTTTTCCCCAAATTCTACTCAATTTATTCATTTTTTAAAAAGATATTACATTAAAAAAATATGAGGTCCCCATTCGCCCCCACCACTCCCCCCACAGTAACACTCTCCCCCATCATCATGTCACATCCATTGCATCTGGTGAGTACATCTCCGGGCAGCACTGCACCCCATGTCCCATGTTCCACACCATAGCCCACACTTTCCCACGTTCCATCCAGTGGGCCATGGGAGGACATACAACATCTGACAATTGTCCCTGGGCACCACCCAGGACAACTCCAAGTCCCGAGAATGCCTCCATATCTCTTCTCTTCCTCCCATTCCCCACACCCTGCAGCCACCATGGTCACTTTTTCCACATCAATGCCACATTTTCTCAATTATTAACCACAATAGTTCATGAATAGAATATCATTAAGTCCACTCTGATCCTTACTGTATTCCTCCTTCCTGTGGACCTTGGCTTGGTTGTGTTCATTCCACATCTATGTCAAGAGGGGGTTTAGATTCCACATGGATATTGGATGCAATCCTCCTGCTTTCAGTTGTAGGCACTCTAGGCTCCATGGTGTGGTGGTTGACATTCTTCAACTCCATGTTAGCTGAGTGGAGTAAGTCCAATAAATCAGAGTGTAGGAGCCGAAGTCTGTTGAAGCTCAGGGCCTGGCTGTCATATTGTCAGTCCAGAGATTCAAATCCCCTAGATATATCTTAAGTCCCAGCACTTAATTCCAGTAAAATAGCATGAAAGTCTTGTGAAAAGAGATCTCATCTGAGTCCAGCTCCATCACACAGAAACACCAGCTCCAAAGAAGGGCCAACTGGCATGGCAGTGAACCCCATCTGCCATGACCATAGAACCTGTGGGTCTCTTTAGCCCTCAAAAGGACCAATATCTAGGGTTGTATCTACTTTATCTGTCTCTGAGACTCTGCTCAGGTGTGCATAAGGGCAATCCTTCTGACAACCTCCAGACTCTTTTTTTAGAAACTCATAGCCATATGAACTCATTTGTCTTTTCCATTTCCCCCTTACTTTAGGTCAAACAGCATTTTTAACTCCTGTTATTATATGTATACAGGGATATTCTGCTGGTTCGTGTTGAACCTTTAATTTAAGGTCATTTTCTAGTTACGTCATCAGCTGGTACTTGGTAGTGATCCCTCAGTGCCAGGGAGGCTCATCCCCGGGTGTCATGTCCCACACTGGGGGGAAGGCATTGCATTTACATGCTGAGTTTGGCTTAGAGACTGGCCACGTTTGAGTAACACGGAGGCTGTCAGGAGGGAACTCTTAGGCACAGTGCTGCTCTAGGCCTTGTTCTTATTTCAGGTGTATAGGCTCACAAGCATAGTCATTAGTATCAGGGGCTCACTGTTGGACCCTCATTCCTTCCTGGTCCTTACTGTTGCACCTGGCAGACTGCCACTGCTCCCCTAGGGACCACGACAGAGCCCCCCCCCCCCCCCCAGCCAGTAACCCAGTACCTCCCCTGGTGTTGTTTTTAATTGTTTCCACTATGAGTATATCCAAACATTTCCATGCACCCTGGACACATGCCCTATATAACTCCCTGTCAACCATATATCGCCTGTCAATAACATCCCATACCAGTATTCCTCCGCTGCCATTGTTGAACCACTCTGTGATCCATAAATTCTTAATTGTAGAATGTTAGTCAATAATGTTCACAAACAAATCAGATTATTTCTTTGAAGAAATTTTACATGTTGGGTGAGGTAAGAAGAAATTTTACATGCTGGTATCTACCAACCAAATCATGTTCTTCACATGTTGAAAGCTGGTTATCTGCTGGTCTCATCAGTCATGAACACTTTGCATAATAACCACATTAATATTATCATATTAATTATATTAACAATAAAAATTATACCAGGATTAATAATCATCCCATCAGCCTTGAGTCTGAAGAATACTTAATGTTTATTTATATATTTGTGTTCTGAATCATCCCATCACATGGATTCACTAGAGTATATAAAGGATCAAACTTTGAACCATCAAAATAGGTTTATTTTTCAAAATACCAAGAGACCTTCTTATATCACAATATCATCTCTAATACTCTGGCATGGCTTCTAGGAATATTGCATAAGGGATTCCAGCTTTTTTTGTTTATTTAAAGTTCATGGGTAGCATACATTAAATAAGAACTATGGCTAAGTTTTTAAAAATAAATATAACAAACATAAAAACAAAAATACACACAAGAATGCTGGCAGGATTGTTAATACTTAAAGTCATTTCTGGATTGCATTATGACTTTCCTGAGTTTGTTTCATAGACACACCACATATTTAAAATAATTTTGTAGGTAGAAGTTTAATTTTTGTGACTAAAGTTTAAAACAACATAAAAATGTTAGAAATATAAAAAATATATAAGAATGCTTACTGAGAGTTATTTTGGTTATGCTGAGTTGCAAAAGAAAATTTATCTCAATAGCTCTATATGTTACACTCTCACCTTTATTAGCATGAAATAACATATGTATTTAGACTCATGGTATTTCTATGCTAGTCTTAGGTTCATCAAGTCAGATGATTTTTAAGTATCTTTGATGTTCAAGATGCTATACAGTGAGAGATACAAATAAATCTTTAAAAATAAAACCTGTCCTTAAAGAACTTACAATTTAGTTGATTCCATACTGCAGCTATTTGATGTCAGTTATATCTCATATTACTATTTCATGTGTGATACTCTTTTATTATCCTTTCAGAATAAAGGTTGGGTACTTTTTATAAAATGTAATGTCAACATTTAAGTATCAACTGTATTTTTGGTCAATAGTTGAAATGGTGACATTTTAAAATATGAAAGGTAAGTATTCTTGGAGAGTTTACTGTAAAAATGTTAAGAATGGGATATAGCAGGGGCATAAATATAATTAAAATGTTAGAATTGACAATGGTTGTGCATGTTGTTAGTTACCAAAAAAGAGAGAATGTGCATAAATCTTTGAAAGTCCATTACTACTGAGACTATTGAAATTAAACAAACTAACAAAAAAAATGCAGTGCATCAATTTAGGAAGTGAGAATTTACAGAAGTGTCCAGAGAGATTAATTTTTTAACTTTTTATTTTGAAATAATTGCAAATTTACAGGACAGTTGTAAAAATAATACAAAATCAATACAGAGAAGTCCAATATACTCCCTACCCAGATACTCAGATTTACCAACTTTTAACATTTTGCCACATTTGTTAAATCGTTCTATTTATCTATCTTCATATCTATCAACTTTTCTAAACATTTGAGAGTAGGTTGCAAAGATCATGCTCCTTTAACACTTAATACTTCCATGTATATTTCCTAAGAACAAGAATGTTCCCTTATGTACCCTCATTAACAACAGTTACCAAGTTGAAGAAATTTAACATTGATATAAAGCATACAGTCTATATTTCTTTTATTTTCAGTTGTCCCAATAATGTCCTTTTGGGCCTTTCCTCATCCATTATTGGATCCAACCCAGGATCATGTATTGCATTTGCCATTGTCTCTTTAGTCTCTCTCTCTTAAATTGTGGAATCACATATACAACCTAAAATTTCCCATCTGAACAATTCATTGTTATCAAGCATATTCACAGTGTTGTTCTACCATCAGCACCATCTACCACCAAAACTTTTCCATCATCTCAAACAGAAAACCTCCGTACCCATTATGAATTAACTATCTATTGCCCTTTTCCTCCACCCCTGCCCCTGCTAAGTTGAACTCCACTTTCTATCTCCATGAATTGGCATATTCTAGTTTTTTCATATAAGTGGAATCTAACAATAACTGTCCTT